>NW_028116131.1:0-34268 GCF_964273445.1 Streptopelia decaocto
CATTCCCATTGAAACTTTTCAAATCCCTCTCAAAATTGTTGAAATTCTCTTGAAGCTTTTAAAATTCTCTCTAGAATTTTCAAAATCCATGTCCACATGTTTACTATTTCACGTCAAAAAATGGCTAAAATTCCAGTTGAAATTTTTTCAAAGTCCCTTAAAAATTTTCCAATTTTTGTCCCAATTCTTCCCATTCCCATTGAAACTTTTCAAATCCCTCTCAAAATTGTTGAAATTCTCTTGAAGCTTTTAAAATTCTCTCTAGAATTTTCAAAATCCATGTCCACATGTTTACAATTTCACATTAAAAAATGGCTAAAATTCCAGTTGAAATTTTTTCAAAGTCCCTTAAAAATTTTCCAATTTTTGTCCCAATTCTTCCCATTCCCATTGAAACTTTTCAAATCCCTCTCCAAATGGTTGAAATTCTCTTGAAGCTTTTAAAATTCTCTCCAGAATTTTCAAAATCCATGTCCACATGTTTACAATTTCACATAAAAAAATGGCTAAAATTCCAGTGGAAATGTTTTCAAAGTCCCTTAAAAATTTTCCAATTTTTGTCCCAATTCTTCCCATTCCCATTGAAACTTTTCAAATCCCTCTCCAAATTGTTGAAATTCTCTTGAAGCTTTTAAAATTCTCTCTAGAATTTTCAAAATCCATGTCCACATGTTTACAATTTCACGTCAAAAAATGGCTAAAATTCCAGTTGAAATTTTTTCAAAGTCCCTTAAAAATTTTCCAATTTTTGTCCCAATTCTTCCCATTCCCATTGAAACTTTTCAAATCCCTCTCCAAATTGTTGAAATTCTCTTGAAGCTTTTAAAATTCTCTCTAGAATTTTCAAAATCCACTTCAACATGTTTACAATTTCACGTCAAAAAATGGCTAAAATTCCAGTGGAAATTTTTTCAAAGTCCCTTCAAAATTTTCCAATTTTTGTCCCAATTCTTCCCATTCCCATTGAAACTTTTCAAATCCCTCTCCAAATTGTTGAAATTCTCTTGAAGCTTTTAAAATTCTCTCCAGAATTTTCAAAATCCATGTCCACATGTTTACAATTTCACGTCAAAAAATGGCTAAAGTTCCAGTTGAAATGTTTTCAAAGTCCCTTAAAAATTTTCCAATTTTTGTCCCAATTCTTCCCATTCCCATTGAAACTTTTCAAATCCCTCTCCAAACTGTTGAAATTCTCTTGAAGCTTTTAAAATTCTCTCTAGAATTTTCAAAATCCATGTCCACATGTTTACAATTTCACGTCAAAAAATGGCTAAAATTCCAGTTGAAATTTTTTCAAAGTCCCTTAAAAATTTTCCAATTTTTGTCCCAATTCTTCCCACTCCCATTGAAACTTTTCAAATCCCTCTCAAAATTGTTGAAATTCTCTTGAAGCTTTTAAAATTCTCTCTAGAATTTTCAAAATCCATGTCCACATGTTTACAATTTCACGTCAAAAAATGGCTAAAATTCCAGTTGAAATTTTTTCAAAGTCCCTTAAAAATTTTCCAGTTTTTGTCCCAATTCTTCCCATTCCCATTGAAACTTTTCAAATCCCTCTCAAAATTGTTGAAATTCTCTTGAAGCTTTTAAAATTCTCTCTAGAATTTTCAAAATCCATGTCCACATGTTTACAATTTCACGTCAAAAAATGGCAAAAATTCCAGTTGAAATGTTTTCAAAGTCCCTTCAAAATTTTCCAATTTTTGTCCCAATTCTTCCGATTCCCATTGAAACTTTTCAAATCCCTCTCAAAATTGTTGAAATTCTCTTGAAGCTTTTAAAATTCTCTCTAGAATTTTCAAAATCCATGTCCACATGTTTACAATTTCATGTCAAAAAATGGCTAAAATTCCAGTTGAAATTTTTTCAAAGTCCCTTAAAAATTTTCCAATTTTTGTCCCAATTCTTCCCATTCCCATTGAAACTTTTCAAATCCCTCTCCAAATTGTTGAAATTCTGTTGAAGCTTTTAAAATTCTCTCTAGAATTTTCAAAATCCATGTCCACATGTTTACAATTTCATGTATATATTTGCTAAAATTCCAGTTGAAATTTTTTCAAAGTCCCTTAAAAATTTTCCAATTTTTGTCCCAATTCTTCCCATTCCCATTGAAACTTTTCAAATCCCTCTCCAAATTGTTGAAATTCTCTTGAAGCTTTTAAAATTCTCTCTAGAATTTTCAAAATCCATGTCCACATGTTTACAATTTCACGTCAAAAAATGGCTAAAATTCCAGTGGAAATTTTTTCAAAGTCCCTTAAAAATTTTCCAATTTTTGTCCCAATTCTTCCCATTCCCATTGAAACTTTTCAAATCCCTCTCCAAATTGTTGAAATTCTCTTGAAGCTTTTAAAATTCTCTCTAGAATTTTCAAAATCCATGTCCACATGTTTACAATTTCACGTCAAAAAATGGCTAAAATTCCAGTTGAAATTTTTTCAAAGTCCCTTAAAAATTTTCCAATTTTTGTCCCAATTCTTCCCATTCCCATTGAAACTTTTCAAATCCCTCTCAAAATTGTTGAAATTCTCTTGAAGCTTTTAAAATTCTCTCTAGAATTTTCAAAATCCATGTCCACATGTTTACAATTTCACGTCAAAAAATGGCTAAAATTCCAGTTGAAATTTTTTCAAAGTCCCTTCAAAATTTTCCAATTTTTGTCCCAATTCTTCCCATTCCCATTGAAACTTTTCAAATCCCTCTCAAAATTGTTGAAATTCTCTTGAAGCTTTTAAAATTCTCTCTAGAATTTTCAAAATCCATGTCCACATGTTTACAATTTCACGTCAAAAAATGGCTAAAATTCCAGTTGAAATTTTTCAAAGTCCCTTAAAAATTTTCCAATTTTTGTCCCAATTCTTCCCATTCCCATTGAAACTTTTCAAATCCCTCTCCAAATTGTTGAAATTCTCTTGAAGCTTTTAAAATTCTCTCTAGAATTTTCAAAATCCATGTCCACATGTTTACAATTTCACGTCAAAAAATGGCTAAAATTCCAGTTGAAATTTTTTCAAAGTCCCTTAAAAATTTTCCAATTTTTGTCCCAATTCTTCCCATTCCCATTGAAACTTTTCAAATCCCTCTCAAAATTGTTGAAATTCTCTTGAAGCTTTTAAAATTCTCTCTAGAATTTTCAAAATCCATGTCCACATGTTTACAATTTCAGGTACAAAAATGGCTAAAATTGCAGCTGAAATGTTTTCAAAGTCCCTTAAAAATTTTCCAATTTTTGTCCCAATTCTTCCCATTCCCATTGAAACTTTTCAAATCCCTCTCCAAATTGTTGAAATTCTCTTGAAGCTTTTAAAATTCTCTCTAGAATTTTCAAAATCCATGTCCACATGTTTACAATTTCACGTCAAAAAATGGCTAAAATTCCAGTTGAAATGTTTTCAAAGTCCCTTAAAAATTTTCCAATTTTTGTCCCAATTCTTCCCATTCCCATTGAAACTTTTCAAATCCCTCTCCAAATTGTTGAAATTCTCTTGAAGCTTTTAAAATTCTCTCTAGAATTTTCAAAATCCATGTCCACATGTTTACTATTTCACGTCAAAAAATGGCTAAAATTCCAGTTGAAATTTTTTCAAAGTCCCTTAAAAATTTTCCAATTTTTGTCCCAATTCTTCCCATTCCCATTGAAACTTTTCAAATCCCTCTCCAAATTGTTGAAATTCTCTTGAAGCTTTTAAAATTCTCTCTAGAATTTTCAAAATCCATGTCCACATGTTTACAATTTCACGTCAAAAAATGGCTAAAATTCCAGTTGAAATTTTTTCAAAGTCCCTTAAAAATTTTCCAATTTTTGTCCCAATTCTTCCCATTCCCATTGAAACTTTTCAAATCCCTCTCCAAATTGTTGAAATTCTCTTGAAGCTTTTAAAATTCTCTCTAGAATTTTCAAAATCCACTTCAACATGTTTACAATTTCACGTCAAAAAATGGCTAAAATTCCAGTGGAAATTTTTTCAAAGTCCCTTAAAAATTTCCAATTTTTGTCCCAATTCTTCCCATTCCCATTGAAACTTTTCAAATCCCTCTCCAAATTGTTGAAATTCTCTTGAAGCTTTTAAAATTCTCTCCAGAATTTTCAAAATCCATGTCCACATGTTTACAATTTCACGTCAAAAAATGGCTAAAGTTCCAGTTGAAATGTTTTCAAAGTCCCTTAAAAATTTTCCAATTTTTGTCCCAATTCTTCCCATTCCCATTGAAACTTTTCAAATCCCTCTCCAAACTGTTGAAATTCTCTTGAAGCTTTTAAATTCTCTCTAGAATTTTCAAAATCCATGTCCACATGTTTACAATTTCACGTCAAAAAATGGCTAAAATTCCAGTTGAAATTTTTTCAAAGTCCCTTAAAAATTTTCCAATTTTTGTCCCAATTCTTCCCACTCCCATTGAAACTTTTCAAATCCCTCTCAAAATTGTTGAAATTCTCTTGAAGCTTTTAAAATTCTCTCTAGAATTTTCAAAATCCATGTCCACATGTTTACAATTTCACGTCAAAAAATGGCTAAAATTCCAGTTGAAATTTTTTCAAAGTCCCTTAAAAATTTTCCAGTTTTTGTCCCAATTCTTCCCATTCCCATTGAAACTTTTCAAATCCCTCTCAAAATTGTTGAAATTCTCTTGAAGCTTTTAAAATTCTCTCTAGAATTTTCAAAATCCATGTCCACATGTTTACAATTTCACGTCAAAAAATGGCAAAAATTCCAGTTGAAATGTTTTCAAAGTCCCTTCAAAATTTTCCAATTTTTGTCCCAATTCTTCCGATTCCCATTGAAACTTTTCAAATCCCTCTCAAAATTGTTGAAATTCTCTTGAAGCTTTTAAAATTCTCTCTAGAATTTTCAAAATCCATGTCCACATGTTTACAATTTCATGTCAAAAAATGGCTAAAATTCCAGTGGAAATTTTTTCAAAGTCCCTTAAAAATTTTCCAATTTTTGTCCCAATTCTTCCCATTCCCATTGAAACTTTTCAAATCCCTCTCCAAATTGTTGAAATTCTCTTGAAGCTTTTAAAATTCTCTCTAGAATTTTCAAAATCCATGTCCACATGTTTACAATTTCATGTATATATTTGCTAAAATTCCAGTTGAAATTTTTTCAAAGTCCCTTAAAAATTTTCCAATTTTTGTCCCAATTCTTCCCATTCCCATTGAAACTTTTCAAATCCCTCTCCAAATTGTTGAAATTCTCTTGAAGCTTTTAAAATTCTCTCTAGAATTTTCAAAATCCATGTCCACATGTTTACAATTTCACGTCAAAAAATGGCTAAAATTCCAGTGGAAATTTTTTCAAAGTCCCTTAAAAATTTTCCAATTTTTGTCCCAATTCTTCCCATTCCCATTGAAACTTTTCAAATCCCTCTCCAAATTGTTGAAATTCTCTTGAAGCTTTTAAAATTCTCTCTAGAATTTTCAAAATCCATGTCCACATGTTTACAATTTCACGTCAAAAAATGGCTAAAATTCCAGTTGAAATTTTTTCAAAGTCCCTTAAAAATTTTCCAATTTTTGTCCCAATTCTTCCCATTCCCATTGAAACTTTTCAAATCCCTCTCAAAATTGTTGAAATTCTCTTGAAGCTTTTAAAATTCTCTCTAGAATTTTCAAAATCCATGTCCACATGTTTACAATTTCACGTCAAAAAATGGCTAAAATTCCAGTTGAAATTTTTTCAAAGTCCCTTCAAAATTTTCCAATTTCTGTCCCAATTCTTCCCATTCCCATTGAAACTTTTCAAATCCCTCTCAAAATTGTTGAAATTCTCTTGAAGCTTTTAAAATTCTCTCTAGAATTTTCAAAATCCATGTCCACATGTTTACAATTTCACGTCAAAAAATGGCTAAAATTCCAGTTGAAATTTTTTCAAAGTCCCTTAAAAATTTTCCAATTTTTGTCCCAATTCTTCCCATTCCCATTGAAACTTTTCAAATCCCTCTCCAAATTGTTGAAATTCTCTTGAAGCTTTTAAAATTCTCTCTAGAATTTTCAAAATCCATGTCCACATGTTTACAATTTCACGTCAAAAAATGGCTAAAATTCCAGTTGAAATTTTTTCAAAGTCCCTTAAAAATTTTCCAATTTTTGTCCCAATTCTTCCCATTCCCATTGAAACTTTTCAAATCCCTCTCAAAATTGTTGAAATCTCTTGAAGCTTTTAAAATTCTCTCTAGAATTTTCAAAATCCATGTCCACATGTTTACAATTTCAGGTACAAAAATGGCTAAAATTGCAGCTGAAATGTTTTCAAAGTCCCTTAAAAATTTTCCAATTTTTGTCCCAATTCTTCCCATTCCCATTGAAACTTTTCAAATCCCTCTCCAAATTGTTGAAATTCTCTTGAAGCTTTTAAAATTCTCTCTAGAATTTTCAAAATCCATGTCCACATGTTTACAATTTCACGTCAAAAAATGGCTAAAATTCCAGTTGAAATGTTTTCAAAGTCCCTTAAAAATTTTCCAATTTTTGTCCCAATTCTTCCCATTCCCATTGAAACTTTTCAAATCCCTCTCCAAATTGTTGAAATTCTCTTGAAGCTTTTAAAATTCTCTCTAGAATTTTCAAAATCCATGTCCACATGTTTACTATTTCACGTCAAAAAATGGCTAAAATTCCAGTTGAAATTTTTTCAAAGTCCCTTAAAAATTTTCCAATTTTTGTCCCAATTCTTCCCATTCCCATTGAAACTTTTCAAATCCCTCTCAAAATTGTTGAAATTCTCTTGAAGCTTTTAAAATTCTCTCCAGAATTTTCAAAATCCATGTCCACATGTTTACAATTTCACGTCAAAAAATGGCTAAAATTCCAGTTGAAATTTTTTCAAAGTCCCTTAAAAATTTTCCAATTTTTGTCCCAATTCTTCCCATTCCCATTGAAACTTTTCAAATCCCTCTCCAAATTGTTGAAATTCTCTTGAAGCTTTTAAAATTCTCTCTAGAATTTTCAAAATCCATGTCCACATGTTTACAATTTCACATAAAAAAATGGCTAAAATTCCAGTTGAAATGTTTTCAAAGTCCCTTAAAAATTTTCCAATTTTTGTCCCAATTCTTCCCATTCCCATTGAAACTTTTCAAATCCCTCTCCAAATTGTTGAAATTCTCTTGAAGCTTTTAAAATTCTCTCTAGAATTTTCAAAATCCATGTCCACATGTTTACAATTTCACGTCAAAAAATGGCTAAAATTCCAGTTGAAATGTTTCCAAAGTCCCTTAAAAATTTTCCAATTTTTGTCCCAATTCTTCCCATTCCCATTGAAACTTTTCAAATCCCTCTCCAAATTGTTGAAATTCTCTTGAAGCTTTTAAAATTCTCTCTAGAATTTTCAAAATCCATGTCCACATGTTTACAATTTCACGTCAAAAAATGGCTAAAGTTCCAGTTGAAATGTTTTCAAAGTCCCTTAAAAATTTTCCAATTTTTGTCCCAATTCTTCCCATTCCCATTGAAACTTTTCAAATCCCTCTCCAAATTGTTGAAATTCTCTTGAAGCTTTTAAAATTCTCTCTAGAATTTTCAAAATCCATGTCCACATGTTTACAATTTCACGTCAAAAAATGGCTAAAATTCCAGTGGAAA
This sequence comes from Streptopelia decaocto, assembly GCF_964273445.1. Lineage (NCBI taxonomy): Eukaryota > Metazoa > Chordata > Aves > Columbiformes > Columbidae > Streptopelia > Streptopelia decaocto. The sequence continues at coordinate 7,586 of NW_028116131.1, forward strand.
TTTTTTCAAAGTCCCTTAAAAATTTTCCAATTTTTGTCCCAATTCTTCCCGTTCCCATTGAAACTTTTCAAATCCCTCTCAAAATTGTTGAAATTCTCTTGAAGCTTTTAAAATTCTCTCTAGAATTTTCAAAATCCATGTCCACATGTTTACAATTTCATGTAAATATTTGCTAAAATTCCAGTTGAAATTTTTTCAAAGTCCCTTAAAAATTTTCCAATTTTTGTCCCAATTCTTCCCATTCCCATTGAAACTTTTCAAATCCCTCTCCAAATTGTTGAAATTCTCTTGAAGCTTTTAAAATTCTCTCTAGAATTTTCAAAATCCATGTCCACATGTTTACAATTTCACGTCAAAAAATGGCTAAAATTCCAGTTGAAATGTTTCCAAAGTCCCTTAAAAATTTTCCAATTTTTGTCCCAATTCTTCCCATTCCCATTGAAACTTTTCAAATCCCTCTCCAAATTGTTGAAATTCTCTTGAAGCTTTTAAAATTCTCTCTAGAATTTTCAAAATCCATGTCCACATGTTTACAATTTCACGTCAAAAAATGGCTAAAGTTCCAGTTGAAATGTTTTCAAAGTCCCTTAAAAATTTTCCAATTTTTGTCCCAATTCTTCCCATTCCCATTGAAACTTTTCAAATCCCTCTCAAAATTGTTGAAATTCTGTTGAAGCTTTTAAAATTCTCTCTAGAATTTTCAAAATCCATGTCCACATGTTTACAATTTCATGTAAATATTTGCTAAAATTCCAGTTGAAATTTTTTCAAAGTCCCTTAAAAATTTTCCAATTTTTGTCCCAATTCTTCCCATTCCCATTGAAACTTTTCAAATCCCTCTCAAAATTGTTGAAATTCTCTTGAAGCTTTTAAAATTCTCTCTAGAATTTTCAAAATCCATGTCCACATGTTTACAATTTCACGTCAAAAAATGGCTAAAATTCCAGTTGAAATTTTTTCAAAGTCCCTTAAAAATTTTCCAATTTTTGTCCCAATTCTTCCCATTCCCATTGAAACTTTTCAAATCCCTCTCCAAATTGTTGAAATTCTCTTGAAGCTTTTAAAATTCTCTCTAGAATTTTCAAAATCCATGTCCACATGTTTACAATTTCACGTCAAAAAATGGCTAAAATTCCAGTTGAAATTTTTTCAAAGTCCCTTAAAAATTTTCCAATTTTTGTCCCAATTCTTCCCATTCCCATTGAAACGTTTCAAATCCCTCTCCAAATTGTTGAAATTCTCTTGAAGCTTTTAAAATTCTCTCTAGAATTTTCAAAATCCATGTCCACATGTTTACAATTTCACATAAAAAAATGGCTAAAATTCCAGTTGAAATTTTTTCAAAGTCCCTTAAAAATTTTCCAATTTTTGTCCCAATTCTTCCCATTCCCATTGAAACTTTTCAAATCCCTCTCCAAATTGTTGAAATTCTCTTGAAGCTTTTAAAATTCTCTCTAGAATTTTCAAAATCCATGTCCACATGTTTACAATTTCACGTCAAAAAATGGCTAAAGTTCCAGTTGAAATGTTTTCAAAGTCCCTTAAAAATTTTCCAATTTTTGTCCCAATTCTTCCCATTCCCATTGAAACTTTTCAAATCCCTCTCCAAATTGTTGAAATTCTCTTGAAGCTTTTAAAATTCTCTCTAGAATTTTCAAAATCCATGTCCACATGTTTACAATTTCACGTCAAAAAATGGCTAAAATTGCAGCTGAAATTTTTTCAAAGTCCCTTAAAAATTTTCCAATTTTTGTCCCAATTCTTCCCATTCCCATTGAAACTTTTCAAATCCCTCTCAAAATTGTTGAAATTCTCTTGAAGCTTTTAAAATTCTCTCTAGAATTTTCAAAATCCATGTCCACATGTTTACAATTTCAGGTACAAAAATGGCTAAAATTGCAGCTGAAATGTTTTCAAAGTCCCTTAAAAATTTTCCAATTTTTGTCCCAATTCTTCCCATTCCCATTGAAACTTTTCAAATCCCTCTCCAAATTGTTGAAATTCTCTTGAAGCTTTTAAAATTCTCTCTAGAATTTTCAAAATCCATGTCCACATGTTTACAATTTCACGTCAAAAAATGGCTAAAATTCCAGTTGAAATGTTTTCAAAGTCCCTTAAAAATTTTCCAATTTTTGTCCCAATTCTTCCCATTCCCATTGAAACTTTTCAAATCCCTCTCCAAATTGTTGAAATTCTCTTGAAGCTTTTAAAATTCTCTCTAGAATTTTCAAAATCCATGTCCACATGTTTACAATTTCATGTAAATATTTGCTAAAATTCCAGTTGAAATTTTTTCAAAGTCCCTTAAAAATTTTCCAATTTTTGTCCCAATTCTTCCCATTCCCATTGAAACTTTTCAAATCCCTCTCAAAATTGTTGAAATTCTCTTGAAGCTTTTAAAATTCTCTCTAGAATTTTCAAAATCCATGTCCACATGTTTACAATTTCACGTCAAAAAATGGCTAAAATTCCAGTTGAAATTTTTTCAAAGTCCCTTAAAAATTTTCCAATTTTTGTCCCAATTCTTCCCATTCCCATTGAAACTTTTCAAATCCCTCTCCAAATTGTTGAAATTCTCTTGAAGCTTTTAAAATTCTCTCTAGAATTTTCAAAATCCATGTCCACATGTTTACAATTTCACGTCAAAAAATGGCTAAAATTCCAGTTGAAATTTTTTCAAAGTCCCTTAAAAATTTTCCAATTTTTGTCCCAATTCTTCCCATTCCCATTGAAACGTTTCAAATCCCTCTCCAAATTGTTGAAATTCTCTTGAAGCTTTTAAAATTCTCTCTAGAATTTTCAAAATCCATGTCCACATGTTTACAATTTCACATAAAAAAATGGCTAAAATTCCAGTTGAAATTTTTTCAAAGTCCCTTAAAAATTTTCCAATTTTTGTCCCAATTCTTCCCATTCCCATTGAAACTTTTCAAATCCCTCTCCAAATTGTTGAAATTCTCTTGAAGCTTTTAAAATTCTCTCTAGAATTTTCAAAATCCATGTCCACATGTTTACAATTTCACGTCAAAAAATGGCTAAAGTTCCAGTTGAAATGTTTTCAAAGTCCCTTAAAAATTTTCCAATTTTTGTCCCAATTCTTCCCATTCCCATTGAAACTTTTCAAATCCCTCTCCAAATTGTTGAAATTCTCTTGAAGCTTTTAAAATTCTCTCTAGAATTTTCAAAATCCATGTCCACATGTTTACAATTTCACGTCAAAAAATGGCTAAAATTGCAGCTGAAATTTTTTCAAAGTCCCTTAAAAATTTTCCAATTTTTGTCCCAATTCTTCCCATTCCCATTGAAACTTTTCAAATCCCTCTCAAAATTGTTGAAATTCTCTTGAAGCTTTTAAAATTCTCTCTAGAATTTTCAAAATCCATGTCCACATGTTTACAATTTCAGGTACAAAAATGGCTAAAATTGCAGCTGAAATGTTTTCAAAGTCCCTTAAAAATTTTCCAATTTTTGTCCCAATTCTTCCCATTCCCATTGAAACTTTTCAAATCCCTCTCCAAATTGTTGAAATTCTCTTGAAGCTTTTAAAATTCTCTCTAGAATTTTCAAAATCCATGTCCACATGTTTACAATTTCACGTCAAAAAATGGCTAAAATTCCAGTTGAAATGTTTTCAAAGTCCCTTAAAAATTTTCCAATTTTTGTCCCAATTCTTCCCATTCCCATTGAAACTTTTCAAATCCCTCTCCAAATTGTTGAAATTCTCTTGAAGCTTTTAAAATTCTCTCTAGAATTTTCAAAATCCATGTCCACATGTTTACTATTTCACGTCAAAAAATGGCTAAAATTCCAGTTGAAATTTTTTCAAAGTCCCTTAAAAATTTTCCAATTTTTGTCCCAATTCTTCCCATTCCCATTGAAACTTTTCAAATCCCTCTCCAAATGGTTGAAATTCTCTTGAAGCTTTTAAAATTCTCTCCAGAATTTTCAAAATCTATGTCCACATGTTTACAATTTCACGTCAAAAAATGGCTAAAATTCCAGTTGAAATGTTTTCAAAGTCCCTTAAAAATTTTCCAATTTTTGTCCCAATTCTTCCCATTCCCATTGAAACTTTTCAAATCCCTCTCAAAATTGTTGAAATTCTCTTGAAGCTTTTAAAATTCTCTCTAGAATTTTCAAAATCCATGTCCACATGTTTACAATTTCACATAAAAAAATGGCTAAAATTCCAGTTGAAATGTTTTCAAAGTCCCTTAAAAATTTTCCAATTTTTGTCCCAATTCTTCCCATTCCCATTGAAACTTTTCAAATCCCTCTCCAAATTGTTGAAATTCTCTTGAAGCTTTTAAAATTCTCTCCAGAATTTTCAAAATCCATGTCCACATGTTTACAATTTCACGTCAAAAAATGGCTAAAATTCCAGTTGAAATGTTTTCAAAGTCCCTTCAAAATTTTCCAATTTTTGTCCCAATTCTTCCCATTCCCATTGAAACTTTTCAAATCCCTCTCCAAATTGTTGAAATTCTCTTGAAGCTTTTAAAATTCTCTCCAGAATTTTCAAAATCCATGTCCACATGTTTACAATTTCACGTCAAAAAATGGCTAAAATTCCAGTTGAAATGTTTTCAAAGTCCCTTAAAAATTTTCCAATTTTTGTCCCAATTCTTCCCATTCCCATTGAAACTTTTCAAATCCCTCTCAAAATTGTTGAAATTCTCTTGAAGCTTTTAAAATTCTCTCTAGAATTTTCAAAATCCATGTCCACATGTTTACTATTTCACGTCAAAAAATGGCTAAAATTCCAGTTGAAATTTTTTCAAAGTCCCTTAAAAATTTTCCAATTTTTGTCCCAATTCTTCCCATTCCCATTGAAACTTTTCAAATCCCTCTCAAAATTGTTGAAATTCTCTTGAAGCTTTTAAAATTCTCTCTAGAATTTTCAAAATCCATGTCCACATGTTTACAATTTCACATTAAAAAATGGCTAAAATTCCAGTTGAAATTTTTTCAAAGTCCCTTAAAAATTTTCCAATTTTTGTCCCAATTCTTCCCATTCCCATTGAAACTTTTCAAATCCCTCTCCAAATTGTTGAAATTCTCTTGAAGCTTTTAAAATTCTCTCCAGAATTTTCAAAATCCATGTCCACATGTTTACAATTTCACATAAAAAAATGGCTAAAATTCCAGTGGAAATGTTTTCAAAGTCCCTTAAAAATTTTCCAATTTTTGTCCCAATTCTTCCCATTCCCATTGAAACTTTTCAAATCCCTCTCCAAATTGTTGAAATTCTCTTGAAGCTTTTAAAATTCTCTCTAGAATTTTCAAAATCCATGTCCACATGTTTACAATTTCACGTCAAAAAATGGCTAAAATTCCAGTTGAAATTTTTTCAAAGTCCCTTAAAAATTTTCCAATTTTTGTCCCAATTCTTCCCATTCCCATTGAAACTTTTCAAATCCCTCTCCAAATTGTTGAAATTCTCTTGAAGCTTTTAAAATTCTCTCTAGAATTTTCAAAATCCACTTCAACATGTTTACAATTTCACGTCAAAAAATGGCTAAAGTTCCAGTGGAAATTTTTTCAAAGTCCCTTAAAAATTTTCCAATTTATGTCCCAATTCTTCCCATTCCCATTGAAACTTTTCAAATCCCTCTCCAAATTGTTGAAATTCTCTTGAAGCTTTTAAAATTCTCTCCAGAATTTTCAAAATCCATGTCCACATGTTTACAATTTCACGTCAAAAAATGGCTAAAGTTCCAGTTGAAATGTTTTCAAAGTCCCTTAAAAATTTTCCAATTTTTGTCCCAATTCTTCCCATTCCCATTGAAACTTTTCAAATCCCTCTCAAAATTGTTGAAATTCTCTTGAAGCTTTTAAAATTCTCTCTAGAATTTTCAAAATCCATGTCCACATGTTTACAATTTCACGTCAAAAAATGGCTAAAATTCCAGTTGAAATTTTTTCAAAGTCCCTTAAAAATTTTCCAATTTTTGTCCCAATTCTTCCCATTCCCATTGAAACTTTTCAAATCCCTCTCCAAATGGTTGAAATTCTCTTGAAGCTTTTAAAATTCTCTCTAGAATTTTCAAAATCCATGTCCACATGTTTACAATTTCACGTCAAAAAATGGCTAAAATTCCAGTTGAAATGTTTTCAAAGTCCCTTAAAAATTTTCCAATTTTTGTCCCAATTCTTCCCATTCCCATTGAAACTTTTCAAATCCCTCTCAAAATTGTTGAAATTCTCTTGAAGCTTTTAAAATTCTCTCTAGAATTTTCAAAATCCATGTCCACATGTTTACAATTTCACGTCAAAAAATGGCTAAAATTCCAGTTGAAATGTTTTCAAAGTCCCTTCAAAATTTTCCAATTTTTGTCCCAATTCTTCCCATTCCCATTGAAACTTTTCAAATCCCTCTCAAAATTGTTGAAATTCTCTTGAAGCTTTTAAAATTCTCTCTAGAATTTTCAAAATCCATGTCCACATGTTTACAATTTCATGTAAATATTTGCTAAAATTCCAGTTGAAATTTTTTCAAAGTCCCTTAAAAATTTTCCAATTTTTGTCCCAATTCTTCCCATTCCCATTGAAACTTTTCAAATCCCTCTCAAAATTGTTGAAATTCTCTTGAAGCTTTTAAAATTCTCTCTAGAATTTTCAAAATCCATGTCCACATGTTTACAATTTCACGTCAAAAAATGGCTAAAATTCCAGTTGAAATTTTTTCAAAGTCCCTTAAAAATTTTCCAATTTATGTCCCAATTCTTCCCATTCCCATTGAAACTTTTCAAATCCCTCTCAAAATTGTTGAAATTCTCTTGAAGCTTTTAAAATTCTCTCTAGAATTTTCAAAATCCATGTCCACATGTTTACAATTTCACGTCAAAAAATGGCTAAAATTCCAGTTGAAATTTTTTCAAAGTCCCTTAAAAATTTTCCAATTTTTGTCCCAATTCTTCCCATTCCCATTGAAACGTTTCAAATCCCTCTCCAAATTGTTGAAATTCTCTTGAAGCTTTTAAAATTCTCTCTAGAATTTTCAAAATCCATGTCCACATGTTTACAATTTCACATAAAAAAATGGCTAAAATTCCAGTTGAAATTTTTTCAAAGTCCCTTAAAAATTTTCCAATTTTTGTCCCAATTCTTCCCATTCCCATTGAAACTTTTCAAATCCCTCTCCAAATTGTTGAAATTCTCTTGAAGCTTTTAAAATTCTCTCTAGAATTTTCAAAATCCATGTCCACATGTTTACAATTTCACGTCAAAAAATGGCTAAAGTTCCAGTTGAAATGTTTTCAAAGTCCCTTAAAAATTTTCCAATTTTTGTCCCAATTCTTCCCATTCCCATTGAAACTTTTCAAATCCCTCTCCAAATTGTTGAAATTCTCTTGAAGCTTTTAAAATTCTCTCTAGAATTTTCAAAATCCATGTCCACATGTTTACAATTTCACGTCAAAAAATGGCTAAAATTCCAGTTGAAATTTTTTCAAAGTCCCTTAAAAATTTTCCAATTTTTGTCCCAATTCTTCCCGTTCCCATTGAAACTTTTCAAATCCCTCTCCAAATTGTTGAAATTCTCTTGAAGCTTTTAAAATTCTCTCCAGAATTTTCAAAATCCATGTCCACATGTTTACAATTTCACGTCAAAAAATGGCTAAAATTCCAGTTGAAATTTTTTCAAAGTCCCTTAAAAATTTTCCAATTTTTGTCCCAATTCTTCCCATTCCCATTGAAACGTTTCAAATCCCTCTCAAAATTGTTGAAATTCTGTTGAAGCTTTTAAAATTCTCTCTAGAATTTTCAAAATCCATGTCCACATGTTTACAATTTCACGTCAAAAAATGGCTAAAATTCCAGTTGAAATTTTTTCAAAGTCCCTTAAAAATTTTCCAATTTTTGTCCCAATTCTTCCCATTCCCATTGAAACTTTTCAAATCCCTCTCCAAATTGTTGAAATTCTCTTGAAGCTTTTAAAATTCTCTCTAGAATTTTCAAAATCCATGTCCACATGTTTACAATTTCACGTCAAAAAATGGCTAAAATTCCAGTTGAAATTTTTTCAAAGTCCCTTAAAAATTTTCCAATTTTTGTCCCAATTCTTCCCATTCCCATTGAAACTTTTCAAATCCCTCTCAAAATTGTTGAAATTCTCTTGAAGCTTTTAAAATTCTCTCTAGAATTTTCAAAATCCATGTCCACATGTTTACAATTTCACGTCAAAAAATGGCTAAAATTCCAGTTGAAATTTTTTCAAAGTCCCTTAAAAATTTTCCAATTTTTGTCCCAATTCTTCCCATTCCCATTGAAACGTTTCAAATCCCTCTCCAAATTGTTGAAATTCTCTTGAAGCTTTTAAAATTCTCTCTAGAATTTTCAAAATCCATGTCCACATGTTTACAATTTCACATAAAAAAATGGCTAAAATTCCAGTTGAAATTTTTTCAAAGTCCCTTAAAAATTTTCCAATTTTTGTCCCAATTCTTCCCATTCCCATTGAAACTTTTCAAATCCCTCTCCAAATTGTTGAAATTCTCTTGAAGCTTTTAAAATTCTCTCTAGAATTTTCAAAATCCATGTCCACATGTTTACAATTTCACGTCAAAAAATGGCTAAAGTTCCAGTTGAAATGTTTTCAAAGTCCCTTAAAAATTTTCCAATTTTTGTCCCAATTCTTCCCATTCCCATTGAAACTTTTCAAATCCCTCTCCAAATTGTTGAAATTCTCTTGAAGCTTTTAAAATTCTCTCTAGAATTTTCAAAATCCATGTCCACATGTTTACAATTTCACGTCAAAAAATGGCTAAAATTCCAGTTGAAATTTTTTCAAAGTCCCTTAAAAATTTTCCAATTTTTGTCCCAATTCTTCCCGTTCCCATTGAAACTTTTCAAATCCCTCTCCAAATTGTTGAAATTCTCTTGAAGCTTTTAAAATTCTCTCCAGAATTTTCAAAATCCATGTCCACATGTTTACAATTTCACGTCAAAAAATGGCTAAAATTCCAGTTGAAATTTTTTCAAAGTCCCTTAAAAATTTTCCAATTTTTGTCCCAATTCTTCCCATTCCCATTGAAACGTTTCAAATCCCTCTCAAAATTGTTGAAATTCTGTTGAAGCTTTTAAAATTCTCTCTAGAATTTTCAAAATCCATGTCCACATGTTTACAATTTCACGTCAAAAAATGGCTAAAATTCCAGTTGAAATTTTTTCAAAGTCCCTTAAAAATTTTCCAATTTTTGTCCCAATTCTTCCCATTCCCATTGAAACTTTTCAAATCCCTCTCCAAATTGTTGAAATTCTCTTGAAGCTTTTAAAATTCTCTCTAGAATTTTCAAAATCCATGTCCACATGTTTACAATTTCATGTCAAAAAATGGCTAAAATTCCAGTTGAAATTTTTTCAAAGTCCCTTAAAAATTTTCCAATTTTTGTCCCAATTCTTCCCATTCCCATTGAAACTTTTCAAATCCCTCTCCAAATTGTTGAAATTCTCTTGAAGCTTTTAAAATTCTCTCTAGAATTTTCAAAATCCATGTCCACATGTTTACAATTTCATGTAAATATTTGCTAAAATTCCAGTTGAAATTTTTTCAAAGTCCCTTAAAAATTTTCCAATTTTTGTCCCAATTCTTCCCATTCCCATTGAAACTTTTCAAATCCCTCTCCAAATGGTTGAAATTCTCTTGAAGCTTTTAAAATTCTCTCTAGAATTTTCAAAATCCATGTCCACATGTTTACAATTTCACGTCAAAAAATGGCTAAAATTCCAGTTGAAATTTTTTCAAAGTCCCTTAAAAATTTTCCAATTTTTGTCCCAATTCTTCCCATTCCCATTGAAACTTTTCAAATCCCTCTCAAAATTGTTGAAATTCTCTTGAAGCTTTTAAAATTCTCTCTAGAATTTTCAAAATCCATGTCCACATGTTTACAATTTCAGGTACAAAAATGTCTAAAATTGCAGCTGAAATTTTTTCAAAGTCCCTTAAAAATTTTCCAATTTTTGTCCCAATTCTTCCCATTCCCATTGAAACTTTTCAAATCCCTCTCAAAATTGTTGAAATTCTGTTGAAGCTTTTAAAATTCTCTCTAGAATTTTCAAAATCCATGTCCACATGTTTACAATTTCATGTAAATATTTGCTAAAATTCCAGTTGAAATGTTTTCAAAGTCCCTTAAAAATTTTCCAATTTTTGTCCCAATTCTTCCCATTCCCATTGAAACTTTTCAAATCCCTCTCAAAATTGTTGAAATTCTCTTGAAGCTTTTAAAATTCTCTCTAGAATTTTCAAAATCCATGTCCACATGTTTACAATTTCACGTCAAAAAATGGCTAAAATTCCAGTTGAAATTTTTTCAAAGTCCCTTAAAAATTTTCCAATTTTTGTCCCAATTCTTCCCATTCCCATTGAAACTTTTCAAATCCCTCTCCAAATTGTTGAAATTCTCTTGAAGCTTTTAAAATTCTCTCTAGAATTTTCAAAATCCATGTCCACATGTTTACAATTTCACGTCAAAAAATGGCTAAAATTCCAGTTGAAATGTTTTCAAAGTCCCTTCAAAATTTTCCAATTTTTGTCCCAATTCTTCCCATTCCCATTGAAACTTTTCAAATCCCTCTCCAAATTGTTGAAATTCTCTTGAAGCTTTTAAAATTCTCTCTAGAATTTTCAAAATCCATGTCCACATGTTTACAATTTCACGTCAAAAAATGGCTAAAATTCCAGTTGAAATTTTTTCAAAGTCCCTTCAAAATTTTCCAATTTTTGTCCCAATTCTTCCCATTCCCATTGAAACTTTTCAAATCCCTCTCAAAATTGTTGAAATTCTCTTGAAGCTTTTAAAATTCTCTCTAGAATTTTCAAAATCCATGGCCACATGTTTACAATTTCATGTCAAAAAATGGCTAAAATTCCAGTTGAAATTTTTTCAAAGTCCCTTAAAAATTTTCCAATTTTTGTCCCAATTCTTCCCATTCCCATTGAAACTTTTCAAATCCCTCTCAAAATTGTTGAAATTCTCTTGAAGCTTTTAAAATTCTCTCTAGAATTTTCAAAATCCATGTCCACATGTTTACAATTTCAGGTACAAAAATGGCTAAAATTGCAGCTGAAATTTTTTCAAAGTCCCTTAAAAATTTTCCAATTTTTGTCCCAATTCTTCCCATTCCCATTGAAACTTTTCAAATCCCTCTCAAAATTGTTGAAATTCTGTTGAAGCTTTTAAAATTCTCTCTAGAATTTTCAAAATCCATGTCCACATGTTTACAATTTCATGTAAATATTTGCTAAAATTCCAGTTGAAATGTTTTCAAAGTCCCTTAAAAATTTTCCAATTTTTGTCCCAATTCTTCCCATTCCCATTGAAACTTTTCAAATCCCTCTCAAAATTGTTGAAATTCTCTTGAAGCTTTTAAAATTCTCTCCAGAATTTTCAAAATCCATGTCCACATGTTTACAATTTCACGTCAAAAAATGGCTAAAATTGCAGTTGAAATTTTTTCAAAGTCCCTTAAAAATTTTCCAATTTTTGTCCCAATTCTTCCCATTCCCATTGAAACTTTTCAAATCCCTCTCCAAATTGTTGAAATTCTCTTGAAGCTTTTAAAATTCTCTCTAGAATTTTCAAAATCCATGTCCACATGTTTACAATTTCACGTCAAAAAATGGCTAAAATTCCAGTTGAAATTTTTTCAAAGTCCCTTCAAAATTTTCCAATTTTTGTCCCAATTCTTCCCATTCCCATTGAAACTTTTCAAATCCCTCTCAAAATTGTTGAAATTCTCTTGAAGCTTTTAAAATTCTCTCTAGAATTTTCAAAATCCATGTCCACATGTTTACAATTTCACGTCAAAAAATGGCTAAAATTCCAGTTGAAATGTTTTCAAAGTCCCTTAAAAATTTTCCAATTTTTGTCCCAATTCTTCCCATTCCCATTGAAACTTTTCAAATCCCTCTCAAAATTGTTGAAATTCTCTTGAAGCTTTTAAAATTCTCTCTAGAATTTTCAAAATCCATGTCCACATGTTTACAATTTCATGTCAAAAAATGGCTAAAATTCCAGTTGAAATTTTTTCAAAGTCCCTTAAAAATTTTCCAATTTTTGTCCCAATTCTTCCCATTCCCATTGAAACTTTTCAAATCCCTCTCAAAATTGTTGAAATTCTCTTGAAGCTTTTAAATTCTCTCTAGAATTTTCAAAATCCATGTCCACATGTTTACAATTTCAGGTACAAAAATGGCTAAAATTGCAGCTGAAATTTTTTCAAAGTCCCTTAAAAATTTTCCAATTTTTGTCCCAATTCTTCCCATTCCCATTGAAACTTTTCAAATCCCTCTCAAAATTGTTGAAATTCTGTTGAAGCTTTTAAAATTCTCTCTAGAATTTTCAAAATCCATGTCCACATGTTTACAATTTCATGTAAATATTTGCTAAAATTCCAGTTGAAATGTTTTCAAAGTCCCTTAAAAATTTTCCAATTTTTGTCCCAATTCTTCCCATTCCCATTGAAACTTTTCAAATCCCTCTCCAAATTGTTGAAATTCTCTTGAAGCTTTTAAAATTCTCTCTAGAATTTTCAAAATCCATGTCCACATGTTTACAATTTCACGTCAAAAAATGGCTAAAATTCCAGTTGAAATTTTTTCAAAGTCCCTTAAAAATTTTCCAATTTTTGTCCCAATTCTTCCCATTCCCATTGAAACTTTTCAAATCCCTCTCCAAATTGTTGAAATTCTCTTGAAGCTTTTAAAATTCTCTCTAGAATTTTCAAAATCCATGTCCACATGTTTACAATTTCACGTCAAAAAATGGCTAAAATTCCAGTTGAAATTTTTTCAAAGTCCCTTAAAAATTTTCCAATTTTTGTCCCAATTCTTCCCATTCCCATTGAAACTTTTCAAATCCCTCTCAAAATTGTTGAAATTCTCTTGAAGCTTTTAAAATTCTCTCTAGAATTTTCAAAATCCATGTCCACATGTTTACAATTTCACGTCAAAAAATGGCTAAAATTCCAGTTGAAATTTTTTCAAAGTCCCTTAAAAATTTTCCAATTTTTGTCCCAATTCTTCCCATTCCCATTGAAACTTTTCAAATCCCTCTCCAAATTGTTGAAATTCTCTTGAAGCTTTTAAAATTCTCTCTAGAATTTTCAAAATCCATGTCCACATGTTTACAATTTCATGTAAATATTTGCTAAAATTCCAGTGGAAATTTTTTCAAAGTCCCTTAAAAATTTTCCAATTTTTGTCCCAATTCTTCCCATTCCCATTGAAACTTTTCAAATCCCTCTCCAAATGGTTGAAATTCTCTTGAAGCTTTTAAAATTCTCTCTAGAATTTTCAAAATCCATGTCCACATGTTTACAATTTCACGTCAAAAAATGGCTAAAATTCCAGTTGAAATGTTTTCAAAGTCCCTTAAAAATTTTCCAATTTTTGTCCCAATTCTTCCCATTCCCATTGAAACTTTTCAAATCCCTCTCAAAATTGTTGAAATTCTCTTGAAGCTTTTAAAATTCTCTCTAGAATTTTCAAAATCCATGTCCACATGTTTACAATTTCAGGTACAAAAATGGCTAAAATTGCAGCTGAAATTTTTTCAAAGTCCCTTAAAAATTTTCCAATTTTTGTCCCAATTCTTCCCATTCCCATTGAAACTTTTCAAATCCCTCTCAAAATTGTTGAAATTCTGTTGAAGCTTTTAAAATTCTCTCTAGAATTTTCAAAATCCATGTCCACATGTTTACAATTTCATGTAAATATTTGCTAAAATTCCAGTTGAAATGTTTTCAAAGTCCCTTCAAAATTTTCCAATTTTTGTCCCAATTCTTCCCATTCCCATTGAAACTTTTCAAATCCCTCTCCAAATTGTTGAAATTCTCTTGAAGCTTTTAAAATTCTCTCCAGAATTTTCAAAATCCATGTCCACATGTTTACAATTTCACATAAAAAAATGGCTAAAATTCCAGTTGAAATTTTTTCAAAGTCCCTTAAAAATTTTCCCATTTTTGTCCCAATTCTTCCCATTCCCATTGAAACTTTTCAAATCCCTCTCCAAATTGTTGAAATTCTCTTGAAGCTTTTAAAATTCTCTCTAGAATTTTCAAAATCCATGTCCACATGTTTACAATTTCACGTCAAAAAATGGCTAAAATTCCAGTTGAAATTTTTTCAAAGTCCCTTAAAAATTTTCCAATTTTTGTCCCAATTCTTCCCATTCCCATTGAAACTTTTCAAATCCCTCTCAAAATTGTTGAAATTCTCTTGAAGCTTTTAAAATTCTCTCTAGAATTTTCAAAATCCATGTCCACATGTTTACAATTTCACGTCAAAAAATGGCTAAAATTCCAGTTGAAATTTTTTCAAAGTCCCTAAAAATTTTCCAATTTTTGTCCCAATTCTTCCCATTCCCATTGAAACTTTTCAAATCCCTCTCAAAATTGTTGAAATTCTCTTGAAGCTTTTAAAATTCTCTCTAGAATTTTCAAAATCCATGTCCACATGTTTACAATTTCAGGTACAAAAATGGCTAAAATTGCAGCTGAAATTTTTCAAAGTCCCTTAAAAATTTTCCAATTTTTGTCCCAATTCTTCCCATTCCCATTGAAACTTTTCAAATCCCTCTCCAAATTGTTGAAATTCTCTTGAAGCTTTTAAAATTCTCTCTAGAATTTTCAAAATCCATGTCCACATGTTTACAATTTCACGTCAAAAAATGGCTAAAATTCCAGTTGAAATGTTTTCAAAGTCCCTTAAAAATTTTCCAATTTTTGTCCCAATTCTTCCCATTCCCATTGAAACTTTTCAAATCCCTCTCAAAATTGTTGAAATTCTCTTGAAGCTTTTAAAATTCTCTCTAGAATTTTCAAAATCCATGTCCACATGTTTACAATTTCACGTACAAAAATGGCTAAAATTCCAGTTGAAATTTTTTCAAAGTCCCTTCAAAATTTTCCAATTTTTGTCCCAATTCTTCCCATTCCCATTGAAACTTTTCAAATCCCTCTCAAAATTGTTGAAATTCTCTTGAAGCTTTTAAAATTCTCTCTAGAATTTTCAAAATCCATGTCCACATGTTTACAATTTCACGTCAAAAAATGGCTAAAATTCCAGTTGAAATTTTTTCAAAGTCCCTTAAAAATTTTCCAATTTTTGTCCCAATTCTTCCCATTCCCATTGAAACTTTTCAAATCCCTCTCCAAATTGTTGAAATTCTCTTGAAGCTTTTAAAATTCTCTCTAGAATTTTCAAAATCCATGTCCACATGTTTACAATTTCACGTCAAAAAATGGCTAAAATTCCAGTTGAAATTTTTTCAAAGTCCCTTAAAAATTTTCCAATTTTTGTCCCAATTCTTCCCATTCCCATTGAAACTTTTCAAATCCCTCTCAAAATTGTTGAAATTCTCTTGAAGCTTTTAAAATTCTCTCTAGAATTTTCAAAATCCATGTCCACATGTTTACAATTTCAGGTACAAAAATGGCTAAAATTGCAGCTGAAATTTTTTCAAAGTCCCTTAAAAATTTTCCAATTTTTGTCCCAATTCTTCCCATTCCCATTGAAACTTTTCAAATCCCTCTCAAAATTGTTGAAATTCTCTTGAAGCTTTTAAAATTCTCTCTAGAATTTTCAAAATCCATGTCCACATGTTTACAATTTCATGTAAATATTTGCTAAAATTCCAGTTGAAATGTTTTCAAAGTCCCTTAAAAATTTTCCAATTTTTGTCCCAATTCTTCCCATTCCCATTGAAACTTTTCAAATCCCTCTCCAAATTGTTGAAATTCTCTTGAAGCTTTTAAAATTCTCTCTAGAATTTTCAAAATCCATGTCCACATGTTTACAATTTCACGTCAAAAAATGGCTAAAATTCCAGTTGAAATGTTTTCAAAGTCCCTTAAAAATTTTCCAATTTTTGTCCCAATTCTTCCCATTCCCATTGAAACTTTTCAAATCCCTCTCCAAATTGTTGAAATTCTCTTGAAGCTTTTAAAATTCTCTCTAGAATTTTCAAAATCCATGTCCACATGTTTACAATTTCACGTCAAAAAATGGCTAAAATTCCAGTTGAAATTTTTTCAAAGTCCCTTAAAAATTTTCCAATTTTTGTCCCAATTCTTCCCATTCCCATTGAAACTTTTCAAATCCCTCTCCAAATTGTTGAAATTCTCTTGAAGCTTTTAAAATTCTCTCTAGAATTTTCAAAATCCATGTCCACATGTTTACAATTTCACGTCAAAAAATGGCTAAAATTCCAGTTGAAATTTTTTCAAAGTCCCTTAAAAATTTTCCAATTTTTGTCCCAATTCTTCCCATTCCCATTGAAACTTTTCAAATCCCTCTCAAAATTGTTGAAATTCTCTTGAAGCTTTTAAAATTCTCTCTAGAATTTTCAAAATCCATGTCCACATGTTTACAATTTCACGTCAAAAAATGGCTAAAATTCCAGTTGAAATGTTTTCAAAGTCCCTTAAAAATTTTCCAATTTTTGTCCCAATTCTTCCCATTCCCATTGAAACTTTTCAAATCCCTCTCCAAATTGTTGAAATTCTCTTGAAGCTTTTAAAATTCTCTCTAGAATTTTCAAAATCCACTTCAACATGTTTACAATTTCACGTCAAAAAATGGCTAAAATTCCAGTTGAAATTTTTCAAAGTCCCTTAAAAATTTTCCAATTTTTGTCCCAATTCTTCCCATTCCCATTGAAACTTTTCAAATCCCTCTCCAAATTGTTGAAATTCTCTTGAAGCTTTTAAAATTCTCTCCAGAATTTTCAAAATCCATGTCCACATGTTTACAATTTCACGTCAAAAAATGGCTAAAGTTCCAGTTGAAATGTTTTCAAAGTCCCTTAAAAATTTTCCAATTTTTGTCCCAATTCTTCCCATTCCCATTGAAACTTTTCAAATCCCTCTCCAAATTGTTGAAATTCTCTTGAAGCTTTTAAAATTCTCTCTAGAATTTTCAAAATCCATGTCCACATGTTTACAATTTCACGTCAAAAAATGGCTAAAATTCCAGTTGAAATTTTTCAAAGTCCCTTAAAAATTTTCCAATTTTTGTCCCAATTCTTCCCGTTCCCATTGAAACTTTTCAAATCCCTCTCAAAATTGTTGAAATTCTCTTGAAGCTTTTAAAATTCTCTCTAGAATTTTCAAAATCCATGTCCACATGTTTACAATTTCACGTCAAAAAATGGCTAAAATTCCAGTTGAAATTTTTTCAAAGTCCCTTCAAAATTTTCCAATTTTTGTCCCAATTCTTCCCATTCCCATTGAAACTTTTCAAATCCCTCTCCAAATTGTTGAAATTCTCTTGAAGCTTTTAAAATTCTCTCTAGAATTTTCAAAATCCATGTCCACATGTTTACAATTTCACATAAAAAAATGGCTAAAATTCCAGTTGAAATTTTTTCAAAGTCCCTTCAAAATTTTCCAATTTTTGTCCCAATTCTTCCATTCCCATTGAAACTTTTCAAATCCCTCTCCAAATTGTTGAAATTCTCTTGAAGCTTTTAAAATTCTCTCTAGAATTTTCAAAATCCATGTCCACATGTTTACAATTTCATGTCAAAAAATGGCTAAAATTCCAGTTGAAATGTTTTCAAAGTCCCTTAAAAATTTTCCAATTTTTGTCCCAATTCTTCCCATTCCCATTGAAACTTTTCAAATCCCTCTCAAAATTGTTGAAATTCTCTTGAAGCTTTTAAAATTCTCTCTAGAATTTTCAAAATCCATGTCCACATGTTTACAATTTCAGGTACAAAAATGGCTAAAATTGCAGCTGAAATTTTTTCAAAGTCCCTTAAAAATTTTCCAATTTTTGTCCCAATTCTTCCCATTCCCATTGAAACTTTTCAAATCCCTCTCAAAATTGTTGAAATTCTCTTGAAGCTTTTAAAATTCTCTCCAGAATTTCAAAATCCATGTCCACATGTTTACAATTTCACGTCAAAAAATGGCTAAAGTTCCAGTTGAAATGTTTTCAAAGTCCCTTAAAAATTTTTCCAATTTTTGTCCCAATTCTTCCCATTCCCATTGAAACTTTTCAAATCCCTCTCCAAATTGTTGAAATTCTCTTGAAGCTTTTAAAATTCTCTCTAGAATTTTCAAAATCCATGTCCACATGTTTACAATTTCACGTCAAAAAATGGCTAAAATTCCAGTTGAAAATTTTTCAAAGTCCCTTAAAAATTTTCCAATTTTTGTCCCAATTCTTCCCATTCCCATTGAAACTTTTCAAATCCCTCTCCAAATTGTTGAAATTCTCTTGAAGCTTTTAAAATTCTCTCTAGAATTTTCAAAATCCATGTCCACATGTTTACAATTTCACGTCAAAAAATGGCTAAAATTGCAGTTGAAATTTTTTCAAAGTCCCTTAAAAATTTTCCAATTTTTGTCCCAATTCTTCCCATTCCCATTGAAACTTTTCAAATCCCTCTCCAAATTGTTGAAATTCTCTTGAAGCTTTTAAAATTCTCTCTAGAATTTTCAAAATCCATGTCCACATGTTTACAATTTCACGTCAAAAAATGGCTAAAATTCCAGTTGAAATTTTTTCAAAGTCCCTTAAAAATTTTCCAATTTTTGTCCCAATTCTTCCCATTCCCATTGAAACTTTTCAAATCCCTCTCCAAATTGTTGAAATTCTCTTGAAGCTTTTAAAATTCTCTCTAGAATTTTCAAAATCCATGTCCACATGTTTACAATTTCACGTCAAAAAATGGCTAAAATTCCAGTTGAAATGTTTTCAAAGTCCCTTAAAAATTTTCCAATTTTTGTCCCAATTCTTCCCATTCCCATTGAAACTTTTCAAATCCCTCTCCAAATTGTTGAAATTCTCTTGAAGCTTTTAAAATTCTCTCTAGAATTTTCAAAATCCATGTCCACATGTTTACAATTTCATGTCAAAAAATGGCTAAAATTCCAGTTGAAATTTTTCAAAGTCCCTTAAAAATTTTCCAATTTTTGTCCCAATTCTTCCCATTCCCATTGAAACTTTTCAAATCCCTCTCAAAATTGTTGAAATTCTGTTGAAGCTTTTAAAATTCTCTCTAGAATTTTCAAAATCCATGTCCACATGTTTACAATTTCATGTAAATATTTGCTAAAATTCCAGTTGAAATGTTTTCAAAGTCCCTTAAAAATTTTCCAATTTTTGTCCCAATTCTTCCCATTCCCATTGAAACTTTTCAAATCCCTCTCAAAATTGTTGAAATTCTCTTGAAGCTTTTAAAATTCTCTCTAGAATTTTCAAAATCCATGTCCACATGTTTACAATTTCACGTCAAAAAATGGCTAAAATTCCAGTTGAAATTTTTTCAAAGTCCCTTAAAAATTTTCCAATTTTTGTCCCAATTCTTCCCATTCCCATTGAAACTTTTCAAATCCCTCTCAAAATTGTTGAAATTCTCTTGAAGCTTTTAAAATTCTCTCTAGAATTTTCAAAATCCATGTCCACATGTTTACAATTTCACGTCAAAAAATGGCTAAAATTCCAGTTGAAATTTTTTCAAAGTCCCTTAAAAATTTTCCAATTTTTGTCCCAATTCTTCCCATTCCCATTGAAACTTTTCAAATCCCTCTCAAAATTGTTGAAATTCTCTTGAAGCTTTTAAAATTCTCTCTAGAATTTTCAAAATCCATGTCCACATGTTTACAATTTCACGTCAAAAATGGCTAAAATTCCAGTTGAAATTTTTTCAAAGTCCCTTCAAAATTTTCCAATTTTTGTCCCAATTCTTCCCATTCCCATTGAAACTTTTCAAATCCCTCTCAAAATTGTTGAAATTCTCTTGAAGCTTTTAAAATTCTCTCTAGAATTTTCAAAATCCATGTCCACATGTTTACAATTTCATGTCAAAAATTTGCTAAAATTCCAGTTGAAATTTTTTCAAAGTCCCTTAAAAATTTTCCAATTTTTGTCCCAATTCTTCCCATTCCCATTGAAACTTTTCAAATCCCTCTCCAAATGGTTGAAATTCTCTTGAAGCTTTTAAAATTCTCTCTAGAATTTTCAAAATCCATGTCCACATGTTTACAATTTCACGTCAAAAAATGGCTAAAATTCCAGTTGAAATGTTTTCAAAGTCCCTTAAAAATTTTCCAATTTTTGTCCCAATTCTTCCCATTCCCATTGAAACTTTTCAAATCCCTCTCCAAATTGTTGAAATTCTCTTGAAGCTTTTAAAATTCTCTCTAGAATTTTCAAAATCCATGGCCACATGTTTACAATTTCACGTCAAAAAATGGCTAAAATTGCAGCTGAAATTTTTTCAAAGTCCCTTAAAAATTTTCCAATTTTTGTCCCAATTCTTCCCATTCCCATTGAAACTTTTCAAATCCCTCTCAAATTGTTGAAATTCTCTTGAAGCTTTTAAAATTCTCTCTAGAATTTTCAAAATCCATGTCCACATGTTTACAATTTCACGTCAAAAAATGGCTAAAATTCCAGTTGAAATTTTTTCAAAGTCCCTTAAAAATTTTCCAATTTTTGTCCCAATTCTTCCCATTCCCATTGAAACTTTTCAAATCCCTCTCCAAATTGTTGAAATTCTCTTGAAGCTTTTAAAATTCTCTCTAGAATTTTCAAAATCCATGTCCACATGTTTACAATTTCACGTCAAAAAATGGCTAAAATTCCAGTTGAAATTTTTTCAAAGTCCCTTAAAAATTTTCCAATTTTTGTCCCAATTCTTCCCATTCCCATTGAAACTTTTCAAATCCCTCTCCAAATTGTTGAAATTCTCTTGAAGCTTTTAAAATTCTCTCTAGAATTTTCAAAATCCATGTCCACATGTTTACAATTTCACGTCAAAAAATGGCTAAAATTCCAGTTGAAATTTTTTCAAAGTCCCTTAAAAATTTTCCAATTTTTGTCCCAATTCTTCCCATTCCCATTGAAACTTTTCAAATCCCTCTCCAAATTGTTGAAATTCTCTTGAAGCTTTTAAAATTCTCTCTAGAATTTTCAAAATCCATGTCCACATGTTTACAATTTCACGTCAAAAAATGGCTAAAATTCCAGTTGAAATGTTTTCAAAGTCCCTTAAAAATTTTCCAATTTTTGTCCCAATTCTTCCCATTCCCATTGAAACTTTTCAAATCCCTCTCCAAATTGTTGAAATTCTCTTGAAGCTTTTAAAATTCTCTCTAGAATTTTCAAAATCCATGTCCACATGTTTACAATTTCACGTCAAAAAATGGCTAAAATTCCAGTTGAAATGTTTTCAAAGTCCCTTAAAAATTTTCCAATTTTTGTCCCAATTCTTCCCATTCCCATTGAAACTTTTCAAATCCCTCTCCAAAATTGTTGAAATTCTCTTGAAGCTTTTAAAATTCTCTCTAGAATTTTCAAAATCCATGTCCACATGTTTACAATTTCATGTCAAAAAATGGCTAAAATTCCAGTTGAAATGTTTTCAAAGTCCTTAAAAATTTTCCAATTTTTGTCCCAATTCTTCCCATTCCCATTGAAACTTTTCAAATCCCTCTCAAAATTGTTGAAATTCTCTTGAAGCTTTTAAAATTCTCTCTAGAATTTTCAAAATCCATGTCCACATGTTTACAATTTCAGGTACAAAAATGGCTAAAATTGCAGCTGAAATTTTTTCAAAGTCCCTTAAAAATTTTCCAATTTTTGTCCCAATTCTTCCCATTCCCATTGAAACTTTTCAAATCCCTCTCAAAATTGTTGAAATTCTGTTGAAGCTTTTAAAATTCTCTCTAGAATTTTCAAAATCCATGTCCACATGTTTACAATTTCATGTAAATATTTGCTAAAATTCCAGTTGAAATGTTTTCAAAGTCCCTTAAAAATTTTCCAATTTTTGTCCCAATTCTTCCCATTCCCATTGAAACTTTTCAAATCCCTCTCAAAATTGTTGAAATTCTCTTGAAGCTTTTAAAATTCTCTCTAGAATTTTCAAAATCCATGTCCACATGTTTACAATTTCACGTCAAAAAATGGCTAAAATTCCAGTTGAAATTTTTTCAAAGTCCCTTAAAAATTTTCCAATTTTTGTCCCAATTCTTCCCATTCCCATTGAAACTTTTCAAATCCCTCTCAAAATTGTTGAAATTCTCTTGAAACTTTTAAAATTCTCTCTAGAATTTTCAAAATCCATGTCCACATGTTTACAATTTCACGTCAAAAAATGGCTAAAATTCCAGTTGAAATTTTTTCAAAGTCCCTTAAAAATTTTCCAATTTTTGTCCCAATTCTTCCCATTCCCATTGAAACTTTTCAAATCCCTCTCAAAATTGTTGAAATTCTCTTGAAGCTTTTAAAATTCTCTCTAGAATTTTCAAAATCCATGTCCACATGTTTACAATTTCACGTCAAAAAATGGCTAAAATTCCAGTTGAAATTTTTTCAAAGTCCCTTCAAAATTTTCCAATTTTTGTCCCAATTCTTCCCATTCCCATTGAAACTTTTCAAATCCCTCTCCAAATTGTTGAAATTCTCTTGAAGCTTTTAAAATTCTCTCTAGAATTTTCAAAATCCATGTCCACATGTTTACAATTTCACGTCAAAAAATGGCTAAAATTCCAGTTGAAATTTTTTCAAAGTCCCTTAAAAATTTTCCAATTTTTGTCCCAATTCTTCCCATTCCCATTGAAACTTTTCAAATCCCTCTCCAAATGGTTGAAATTCTCTTGAAGCTTTTAAAATTCTCTCTAGAATTTTCAAAATCCATGTCCACATGTTTACAATTTCACGTCAAAAAATGGCTAAAATTCCAGTTGAAATGTTTTCAAAGTCCCTTAAAAATTTTCCAATTTTTGTCCCAATTCTTCCCATTCCCATTGAAACTTTTCAAATCCCTCTCCAAATTGTTGAAATTCTCTTGAAGCTTTTAAAAT
This sequence comes from Streptopelia decaocto, assembly GCF_964273445.1. Classification (NCBI taxonomy): domain Eukaryota; kingdom Metazoa; phylum Chordata; class Aves; order Columbiformes; family Columbidae; genus Streptopelia; species Streptopelia decaocto. The sequence goes on from NW_028116131.1 coordinate 30,407, forward strand.
TCTCTCTAGAATTTTCAAAATCCATGTCCACATGTTTACAATTTCACGTCAAAAAATGGCTAAAATTGCAGCTGAAATTTTTTCAAAGTCCCTTAAAAATTTTCCAATTTTTGTCCCAATTCTTCCCATTCCCATTGAAACTTTTCAAATCCCTCTCCAAATTGTTGAAATTCTCTTGAAGCTTTTAAAATTCTCTCTAGAATTTTCAAAATCCATGTCCACATGTTTACAATTTCATGTAAATATTTGCTAAAATTCCAGTTGAAATGTTTTCAAAGTCCCTTAAAAATTTTCCAATTTTTGTCCCAATTCTTCCCATTCCCATTGAAACTTTTCAAATCCCTCTCAAAATTGTTGAAATTCTCTTGAAGCTTTTAAAATTCTCTCTAGAATTTTCAAAATCCATGTCCACATGTTTACAATTTCATGTCAAAAAATGGCTAAAATTCCAGTTGAAATTTTTTCAAAGTCCCTTAAAAATTTTCCAATTTTGGTCCCAATTCTTCCCATTCCCATTGAAACTTTTCAAATCCCTCTCAAAATGGTTGAAATTCTCTTGAAGCTTTTAAAATTCTCTCTAGAATTTTCAAAATCCATGTCCACATGTTTACAATTTCACGTAACAAAAATGGCTAAAATTCCAGTTGAAATTTTTTCAAAGTCCCTTAAAAATTTTCCAATTTTTGTCCCAATTCTTCCCATTCCATTGAAACTTTTCAAATCCCTCTCCAAATTGTTGAAATTCTCTTGAAGCTTTTAAAATTCTCTCTAGAATTTTCAAAATCCATGTCCACATGTTTACAATTTCACGTCAAAAAATGGCTAAAATTCCAGTGGAAATTTTTTCAAAGTCCCTTCAAAATTTTCCAATTTTTGTCCCAATTCTTCCCATTCCCATTGAAACTTTTCAAATCCCTCTCAAAATTGTTGAAATTCTCTTGAAGCTTTTAAAATTCTCTCTAGAATTTTCAAAATCCATGTCCACATGTTTACAATTTCACGTCAAAAAATGGCTAAAATTCCAGTTGAAATTTTTTCAAAGTCCCTTAAAAATTTTCCAATTTTTGTCCCAATTCTTCCCATTCCCATTGAAACTTTTCAAATCCCTCTCCAAATTGTTGAAATTCTCTTGAAGCTTTTAAAATTCTCTCTAGAATTTTCAAAATCCATGTCCACATGTTTACAATTTCAGGTACAAAAATGGCTAAAATTGCAGCTGAAATTTTTTCAAAGTCCCTTAAAAATTTTCCAATTTTTGTCCCAATTCTTCCCATTCCCATTGAAACTTTTCAAATCCCTCTCAAAATTGTTGAAATTCTCTTGAAGCTTTTAAAATTCTCTCTAGAATTTTCAAAATCCATGTCCACATGTTTACAATTTCATGTAAATATTTGCTAAAATTCCAGTTGAAATGTTTTCAAAGTCCCTTAAAAATTTTCCAATTTTTGTCCCAATTCTTCCCATTCCCATTGAAACTTTTCAAATCCCTCTCCAAATTGTTGAAATTCTCTTGAAGCTTTTAAAATTCTCTCTAGAATTTTCAAAATCCATGTCCACATGTTTACAATTTCACGTCAAAAAATGGCTAAAATTCCAGTTGAAATTTTTTCAAAGTCCCTTCAAAATTTTCCAATTTTTGTCCCAATTCTTCCCATTCCCATTGAAACTTTTCAAATCCCTCTCCAAATTGTTGAAATTCTCTTGAAGCTTTTAAAATTCTCTCTAGAATTTTCAAAATCCATGTCCACATGTTTACAATTTCACGTCAAAAAATGGCAAAAATTCCAGTTGAAATGTTTTCAAAGTCCCTTAAAAATTTTCCAATTTTTGTCCCAATTCTTCCCATTCCCATTGAAACTTTTCAAATCCCTCTCCAAATTGTTGAAATTCTCTTGAAGCTTTTAAAATTCTCTCTAGAATTTTCAAAATCCATGTCCACATGTTTACAATTTCATGTCAAAAAATGGCTAAAATTCCAGTTGAAAATTTTTCAAAGTCCCTTAAAAATTTTCCAATTTTTGTCCCAATTCTTCCCATTCCCATTGAAACTTTTCAAATCCCTCTCCAAATTGTTGAAATTCTCTTGAAGCTTTTAAAATTCTCTCTAGAATTTTCAAAATCCATGTCCACATGTTTACAATTTCAGGTACAAAAATGGCTAAAATTGCAGCTGAAATTTTTTCAAAGTCCCTTAAAAATTTTCCAATTTTTGTCCCAATTCTTCCCATTCCCATTGAAACTTTTCAAATCCCTCTCAAAATTGTTGAAATTCTCTTGAAGCTTTTAAAATTCTCTCTAGAATTTTCAAAATCCATGTCCACATGTTTACAATTTCATGTAAATATTTGCTAAAATTCCAGTTGAAATGTTTTCAAAGTCCCTTAAAAATTTTCCAATTTTTGTCCCAATTCTTCCCATTCCCATTGAAACTTTTCAAATCCCTCTCCAAATGGTTGAAATTCTCTTGAAGCTTTTAAAATTCTCTCTAGAATTTTCAAAATCCATGTCCACATGTTTACAATTTCACGTCAAAAAATGGCTAAAATTCCAGTTGAAATGTTTTCAAAGTCCCTTAAAAATTTTCCAATTTTTGTCCCAATTCTTCCCATTCCCATTGAAACTTTTCAAATCCCTCTCCAAATTGTTGAAATTCTCTTGAAGCTTTTAAAATTCTCTCTAGAATTTTCAAAATCCATGTCCACATGTTTACAATTTCACGTCAAAAAATGGCTAAAATTGCAGCTGAAATTTTTTCAAAGTCCCTTAAAAATTTTCCAATTTTTGTCCCAATTCTTCCCATTCCCATTGAAACTTTTCAAATCCCTCTCAAAATTGTTGAAATTATGTTGAAGCTTTTAAAATTCTCTCTAGAATTTTCAAAATCCATGTCCACATGTTTACAATTTCAGGTAAATATTTGCTAAAATTCCAGTTGAAATGTTTTCAAAGTCCCTTAAAAATTTTCCAATTTTTGTCCCAATTCTTCCCATTCCCATTGAAACTTTTCAAATCCCTCTCCAAATTGTTGAAATTCTCTTGAAGCTTTTAAAATTCTCTCTAGAATTTTCAAAATCCATGTCCACATGTTTACAATTTCACGTCAAAAAATGGCTAAAATTCCAGTTGAAATTTTTTCAAAGTCCCTTAAAAATTTTCCAATTTTTGTCCCAATTCTTCCCATTCCCATTGAAACTTTTCAAATCCCTCTCAAAATTGTTGAAATTCTGTTGAAGCTTTTAAAATTCTCTCTAGAATTTTCAAAATCCATGTCCACATGTTCACAATTTCACGTCAAAAAATGGCTAAAATTCCAGTTGAAATTTTTTCAAAGTCCCTTAAAAATTTTCCAATTTTTGTCCCAATTCTTCCCATTCCCATTGAAACTTTTCAAATCCCTCTCCAAATTGTTGAAATTCTCTTGAAGCTTTTAAAATTCTCTCTAGAATTTTCAAAATCCATGTCCACATGTTTACAATTTCACGTCAAAAAATGGCTAAAATTCCAGTGGAAATTTTTTCAAAGTCCCTTAAAAATTTTCCAATTTTTGTCCCAATTCTTCCCATTCCCATTGAAACTTTTCAAATCCCTCTCAAAATTGTTGAAATTCTCTTGAAGCTTTTAAAATTCTCTCTAGAATTTTCAAAATCCATGTCCACATGTTTACAATTTCACGTCAAAAAATGGCTAAAATTCCAGTTGAAATTTTTTCAAAGTCCCTTAAAAATTTTCCAATTTTTGTCCCAATTCTTCCCATTCCCATTGAAACTTTTCAAATCCCTCTCCAAATTGTTGAAATTCTCTTGAAGCTTTTAAAATTCTCTCTAGAATTTTCAAAATCCATGTCCACATGTTTACAATTTCA
>NW_028116130.1:0-64712 GCF_964273445.1 Streptopelia decaocto
AAACATGTGGCCATGGATTTTGAAAATTCTAGAGAGAATTTTAAAAGCTTCAAGAGAATTTCAACAATTTGGAGAGGGATTTGAAAAGTTTCAATGGGAATGGGAAGAATTGGGACAAAAATTGGAAAATTTTTAAGGGACTTTGAAAAAATTTCAACTGGAATTTTAGCCATTTATGTCGTGAAATTGTAAACATGTGGCCATGGATTTTGAAAATTCTAGAGAGAATTTTAAAAGCTTCAAGAGAATTTCAACAATTTTGAGAGGGATTTGAAAAGTTTCAATGGAATGGGAAGAATTGGGACAAAAATTGGAAAATTTTTAAGGGACTTTGAAAAAATTTCAACTGGAATTTTAGCCATTTTTTGACGTGAAATTGTAAACATGTGGACATGGATTTTGAAAATTCTAGAGAGAATTTTAAAAGCTTCAAGAGAATTTCAACAATTTGGAGAGGGATTTGAAAAGTTTCAATGGGAATGGGAAGAATTGGGACAAAAATTGGAAAATTTTTAAGGGACTTTGAAAAATTTCAACTGGAATTTTAGCCATTTTTTGACGTGAAATTGTAAACATGTTGAAGTGGATTTTGAAAATTCTAGAGAGAATTTTAAAAGCTTCAACAGAATTTCAACAATTTTGAGAGGGATTTGAAAAGTTTCAATGGGAATGGGAAGAATTGGGACAAAAATTGGAAAATTTTTAAGGGACTTTGAAAAATTTCAGCTGGAATTTTAGCAATTTTTTTACGTGAAATTGTAAACATGTGGACATGGATTTTGAAAATTCTAGAGAGAATTTTAAAAGCTTCAAGAGAATTTCAACAATTTTGAGAGGGATTTGAAAAGTTTCAATGGGAATGGGAAGAATTGGGACAAAAATTGGAAAATTTTTAAGGGACTTTGAAAAAATTTCAACTGGAATTTTAGCCATTTTTTGACGTGAAATTGTAAACATGTGGACATGGATTTTGAAAATTCTAGAGAGAATTTTAAAAGCTTCAAGAGAATTTCAACAATTTGGAGAGGGATTTGAAAAGTTTCAATGGGAATGGGAAGAATTGGGACAAAAATTGGAAAATTTTTAAGGGACTTTGAAAAAATTTCAACTGGAATTTTAGCCATTTTTTGACGTGAAATTGTAAACATGTGGCCATGGATTTTGAAAATTCTAGAGAGAATTTTAAAAGCTTCAACAGAATTTCAACAATTTTGAGAGGGATTTGAAAAGTTTCAATGGGAATGGGAAGAATTGGGACAAAAATTGGAAAATTTTTAAGGGACTTTGAAAAAATTTCAGCTGGAATTTTAGCAATTTTTTTACGTGAAATTGTAAACATGTGGACATGGATTTTGAAAATTCTAGAGAGAATTTTAAAAGCTTCAAGAGAATTTCAACCATTTTGAGAGGGATTTGAAAAGTTTCAATGGGAATGGGAAGAATTGGGACAAAAATTGGAAAATTTTTAAGGGACTTTGAAAAAATTTCAACTGGAATTTTAGCCATTTTTTGACGTGAAATTGTAAACATGTGGACATGGATTTTGAAAATTCTAGAGAGAATTTTAAAAGCTTCAACAGAATTTCAACAATTTTGAGAAGGATTTGAAAAGTTTCAATGGGAATGGGAAGAATTGGGACAAAAATTGGAAAATTTTTAAGGGACTTTGAAAAAATTTCAGCTGGAATTTTAGCAATTTTTTTACGTGAAATTGTAAACATGTGGCCATGGATTTTGAAAATTCTAGAGAGAATTTTAAAAGCTTCAAGAGAATTTCAACAATTTTGAGAGGGATTTGAAAAGTTTCAATGGGAATGGGAAGAATTGGGACAAAAATTGGAAAATTTTTAAGGGACTTTGAAAAAATTTCAACTGGAATTTTAGCCATTTATGTCGTGAAATTGTAAACATGTGGCCATGGATTTTGAAAATTCTAGAGAGAATTTTAAAAGCTTCAAGAGAATTTCAACAATTTTGAGAGGGATTTGAAATGTTTCAATGGGAATGGGAAGAATTGGGACAAAAACTGGAAAATTTTTAAGGGACTTCGAAAAAATTTCAACTGGAATTTTAGCCATTTTTTGACGTGAAATTGTAAACATGTGGCCATGGATTTTGAAAATTCTAGAGAGAATTTTAAAAGCTTCAAGAGAATTTCAACAATTTGGAGAGGGATTTGAAAAGTTTCAATGGGAATGGGAAGAATTGGGACAAAAATTGGAAAATTTTTAAGGGACTTTGAAAAAATTTCAACTGGAATTTTAGCCATTTATGTCGTGAAATTGTAAACATGTGGCCATGGATTTTGAAAATTCTAGAGAGAATTTTAAAAGCTTCAAGAGAATTTCAACAATTTTGAGAGGGATTTGAAAAGTTTCAATGGGAATGGGAAGAATTGGGACAAAAATTGGAAAATTTTTAAGGGACTTTGAAAAAATTTCAACTGGAATTTTAGCCATTTTTTGACGTGAAATTGTAAACATGTGGACATGGATTTTGAAAATTCTAGAGAGAATTTTAAAAGCTTCAAGAGAATTTCAACAATTTGGAGAGGGATTTGAAAAGTTTCAATGGGAATGGGAAGAATTGGGACAAAAATTGGAAAATTTTTAAGGGACTTTGAAAAAATTTCAACTGGAATTTTAGCCATTTTTGACGTGAAATTGTAAACATGTTGAAGTGGATTTTGAAAATTCTAGAGAGAATTTTAAAAGCTTCAACAGAATTTCAACAATTTTGAGAGGGATTTGAAAAGTTTCAATGGGAATGGGAAGAATTGGGACAAAAATTGGAAAATTTTTAAGGGACTTTGAAAAAATTTCCACTGGAATTTTAGCCATTTTTTGACGTGAAATTGTAAACATGTGGACATGGATTTTGAAAATTCTAGAGAGAATTTTAAAAGCTTCAAGAGAATTTCAACAATTTTGAGAGGGATTTGAAAAGTTTCAATGGGAATGGGAAGAATTGGGACAAAATTGGAAAATTTTTAAGGGACTTTGAAAAAATTTCAACTGGAATTTTAGCCATTTTTTGACGTGAAATTGTAAACATGTGGACATGGATTTTGAAAATTCTAGAGAGAATTTTAAAAGCTTCAACAGAATTTCAACAATTTGGAGAGGGATTTGAAAAGTTTCAATGGGAATGGGAAGAATTGGGACAAAAATTGGAAAATTTTTAAGGGACTTTGAAAAAATTTCAACTGGAATTTTAGCCATTTTTTGACGTGAAATTGTAAACATGTGGACATGGATTTTGAAAATTCTAGAGAGAATTTTAAAAGCTTCAACAGAATTTCAACAATTTTGAGAGGAATTTGAAAAGTTTCAATGGGAATGGGAAGAATTGGGACAAAAATTGGTAAATTTTTAAGGGACTTTGAAAAAATTTCAACTGGAATTTTAGCATTTTTTTACGTGAAATTGTAAACATGTGGCCATGGATTTTGAAAATTCTAGAGAGAATTTTAAAAGCTTCAAGAGAATTTCAACAATTTTGAGAGGGATTTGAAAAGTTTCAATGGGAATGGGAAGAATTGGGACAAAAATTGGAAAATTTTTAAGGGACTTTGAAAAAATTTCAACTGGAATTTTAGCCATTTTTTGACGTGAAATTGTAAACATGTGGCCATGGATTTTGAAAATTCTAGAGAGAATTTTAAAAGCTTCAAGAGAATTTCAACAATTTTGAGAGGGATTTGAAAAGTTTCAATGGGAATGGGAAGAATTGGGACAAAAATTGGAAAATTTTTAAGGGACTTTGAAAAAATTTCAACTGGAATTTTAGCCATTTTTTGACGTGAAATTGTAAACATGTGGACATGGATTTTGAAAATTCTAGAGAGAATTTTAAAAGCTTCAAGAGAATTTCAACAATTTGGAGAGGGATTTGAAAAGTTTCAATGGGAATGGGAAGAATTGGGACAAAAATTGGAAAATTTTTAAGGGACTTTGAAAAAATTTCAACTGGAATTTTACCATTTTTTTGACGTGAAATTGTAAACATGTGGCCATGGATTTTGAAAATTCTAGAGAGAATTTTAAAAGCTTCAACAGAATTTCTACAATTTTGAGAGGGATTTGAAAAGTTTCAATGGGAATGGGAAGAATTGGGACAAAAATTGGAAAATTTTTAAGGGACTTTGAAAAAATTTCAACTGGAATTTTAGCCATTTTTTGACGTGAAATTGTAAACATGTGGCCATGGATTTTGAAAATTCTAGAGAGAATTTTAAAAGCTTCAAGAGAATTTCAACAATTTTGAGAGGGATTTGAAAAGTTTCAATGGGAATGGGAAGAATTGGGACAAAAATTGGAAAATTTTTAAGGGACTTTGAAAAAATTTCAACTGGAATTTTAGCCATTTTTTGACGTGAAATTGTAAACATGTGGCCATGGATTTTGAAAATTCTAGAGAGAATTTTAAAAGCTTCAAGAGAATTTCAACAATTTTGAGAGGGATTTGAAAAGTTTCAATGGGAATGGGAAGAATTGGGACAAAAATTGGAAAACTTTTAAGGGACTTTGAAAAAATTTCAACTGGAATTTTAGCCATTTTTTGACGTGAAATTGTAAACATGTGGCCATGGATTTTGAAAATTCTAGAGAGAATTTTAAAAGCTTCAAGAGAATTTCAACAATTTTGAGAGGGATTTGAAAAGTTTCAATGGGAATGGGAAGAATTGGGACAAAAATTGGAAAATTTTTAAGGGACTTTGAAAAAATTTCAACTGGAATTTTAGCCATTTTTTGACGTGAAATTGTAAACATGTGGCCATGGATTTTGAAAATTCTAGAGAGAATTTTAAAAGCTTCAAGAGAATTTCAACAATTTGGAGAGGGATTTGAAAAGTTTCAATGGGAATGGGAAGAATTGGGACAAAAATTGGAAAATTTTTAAGGGACTTTGAAAAAATTTCAACTGGAATTTTAGCCATTTTTTGACGTGAAATTGTAAACATGTGGACATGGATTTTGAAAATTCTAGAGAGAATTTTAAAAGCTTCAAGAGAATTTCAACAATTTGGAGAGGGATTTGAAAAGTTTCAATGGGAATGGGAAGAATTGGGACAAAAATTGGAAAATTTTTAAGGGACTTTGAAAAAATTTCAACTGGAATTTTAGCCATTTTTTGACGTGAAATTGTAAACATGTGGCCATGGATTTTGAAAATTCTAGAGAGAATTTTAAAAGCTTCAAGAGAATTTCAACAATTTGGAGAGGGATTTGAAAAGTTTCAATGGGAATGGGAAGAATTGGGACAAAAATTGGAAAATTTTTAAGGGACTTTGAAAAAATTTCAACTGGAATTTTAGCCATTTTTTGACGTGAAATTGTAAACATGTGGCCATGGATTTTGAAAATTCTAGAGAGAATTTTAAAAGCTTCAAGAGAATTTCAACAATTTTGAGAGGGATTTGAAAAGTTTCAATGGGAATGGGAAGAATTGGGACAAAAATTGGAAAATTTTTAAGGGACTTTGAAAAAATTTCAACTGGAATTTTAGCCATTTTTTAACGTGAAATTGTAAACATGTGGACATGGATTTTGAAAATTCTAGAGAGAATTTTAAAAGCTTCAAGAGAATTTCAACAATTTTGAGAGGGATTTGAAAAGTTTCAATGGGAATGGGAAGAATTGGGACAAAAATTGGAAAACTTTTAAGGGACTTTGAAAAAATTTCAACTGGAATTTTAGCCATTTTTGGACGTGAAATTGTAAACATGTGGCCATGGATTTTGAAAATTCTAGAGAGAATTGTAAAAGCTTCAAGAGAATTTCAACAATTTTGAGAGGGATTTGAAAAGTTTCAATGGGAATGGGAAGAATTGGGACAAAAATTGGAAAATTTTTAAGGGACTTTGAAAAAATTTCAACTGGAATTTTAGCCATTTTTTGACGTGAAATTGTAAACATGTGGACATGGATTTTGAAAATTCTAGAGAGAATTTTAAAAGCTTCAAGAGAATTTCAACAATTTGGAGAGGGATTTGAAAAGTTTCAATGGGAATGGGAAGAATTGGGACAAAAATTGGAAAATTTTTAAGGGACTTTGAAAAAATTTCAACTGGAATTTTAGCCATTTTTTGACGTGAAATTGTAAACATGTGGCCATGGATTTTGAAAATTCTAGAGAGAATTTTAAAAGCTTCAACAGAATTTCAACAATTTTGAGAGGGATTTGAAAAGTTTCAATGGGAATGGGAAGAATTGGGACAAAAATTGGAAAATTTTTAAGGGACTTTGAAAAAATTTCAGCTGGAATTTTAGCAATTTTTTTACGTGAAATTGTAAACATGTGGACATGGATTTTGAAAATTCTAGAGAGAATTTTAAAAGCTTCAAGAGAATTTCAACCATTTTGAGAGGGATTTGAAAAGTTTCAATGGGAATGGGAAGAATTGGGACAAAAATTGGAAAATTTTTAAGGGACTTTGAAAAAATTTCAACTGGAATTTTAGCCATTTTTTGACGTGAAATTGTAAACATGTGGACATGGATTTTGAAAATTCTAGAGAGAATTTTAAAAGCTTCAACAGAATTTCAACAATTTTGAGAAGGATTTGAAAAGTTTCAATGGGAATGGGAAGAATTGGGACAAAAATTGGAAAATTTTTAAGGGACTTTGAAAAAATTTCAGCTGGAATTTTAGCAATTTTTTTACGTGAAATTGTAAACATGTGGCCATGGATTTTGAAAATTCTAGAGAGAATTTTAAAAGCTTCAAGAGAATTTCAACAATTTTGAGAGGGATTTGAAAAGTTTCAATGGGAATGGGAAGAATTGGGACAAAAATTGGAAAATTTTTAAGGGACTTTGAAAAAATTTCAACTGGAATTTTAGCCATTTATGTCGTGAAATTGTAAACATGTGGCCATGGATTTTGAAAATTCTAGAGAGAATTTTAAAAGCTTCAAGAGAATTTCAACAATTTTGAGAGGGATTTGAAATGTTTCAATGGGAATGGGAAGAATTGGGACAAAAACTGGAAAATTTTTAAGGGACTTCGAAAAAATTTCAACTGGAATTTTAGCCATTTTTTGACGTGAAATTGTAAACATGTGGCCATGGATTTTGAAAATTCTAGAGAGAATTTTAAAAGCTTCAAGAGAATTTCAACAATTTGGAGAGGGATTTGAAAAGTTTCAATGGGAATGGGAAGAATTGGGACAAAAATTGGAAAATTTTTAAGGGACTTTGAAAAAATTTCAACTGGAATTTTAGCCATTTATGTCGTGAAATTGTAAACATGTGGCCATGGATTTTGAAAATTCTAGAGAGAATTTTAAAAGCTTCAAGAGAATTTCAACAATTTTGAGAGGGATTTGAAAAGTTTCAATGGGAATGGGAAGAATTGGGACAAAAATTGGAAAATTTTTAAGGGACTTTGAAAAAATTTCAACTGGAATTTTAGCCATTTTTTGACGTGAAATTGTAAACATGTGGACATGGATTTTGAAAATTCTAGAGAGAATTTTAAAAGCTTCAAGAGAATTTCAACAATTTGGAGAGGGATTTGAAAAGTTTCAATGGGAATGGGAAGAATTGGGACAAAAATTGGAAAATTTTTAAGGGACTTTGAAAAAATTTCAACTGGAATTTTAGCCATTTTTTGACGTGAAATTGTAAACATGTTGAAGTGGATTTTGAAAATTCTAGAGAGAATTTTAAAAGCTTCAACAGAATTTCAACAATTTTGAGAGGGATTTGAAAAGTTTCAATGGGAATGGGAAGAATTGGGACAAAAATTGGAAAATTTTTAAGGGACTTTGAAAAAATTTCAGCTGGAATTTTAGCAATTTTTTTACGTGAAATTGTAAACATGTGGACATGGATTTTGAAAATTCTAGAGAGAATTTTAAAAGCTTCAAGAGAATTTCAACAATTTTGAGAGGGATTTGAAAAGTTTCAATGGGAATGGGAAGAATTGGGACAAAAATTGGAAAATTTTTAAGGGACTTTGAAAAAATTTCAACTGGAATTTTAGCCATTTTTTGACGTGAAATTGTAAACATGTGGACATGGATTTTGAAAATTCTAGAGAGAATTTTAAAAGCTTCAAGAGAATTTCAACAATTTTGAGAGGGATTTGAAAAGTTTCAATGGGAATGGGAAGAATTGGGACAAAAATTGGAAAATTTTTAAGGGACTTTGAAAAAATTTCAACTGGAATTTTAGCCATTTTTTGACGTGAAATTGTAAACATGTGGCCATGGATTTTGAAAATTCTAGAGAGAATTTTAAAAGCTTCAAGAGAATTTCAACAATTTTGAGAGGGATTTGAAAAGTTTCAATGGGAATGGGAAGAATTGGGACAAAAATTGGAAAATTTTTAAGGGACTTTGAAAAAATTTCAACTGGAATTTTAGCCATTTTTTGACGTGAAATTGTAAACATGTGGCCATGGATTTTGAAAATTCTAGAGAGAATTTTAAAAGCTTCAAGAGAATTTCAACAATTTTGAGAGGGATTTGAAAAGTTTCAATGGGAATGGGAAGAATTGGGACAAAAATTGGAAAATTTTTAAGGGACTTTGAAAAAATTTCAACTGGAATTTTAGCCATTTTTTGACGTGAAATTGTAAACATGTGGACATGGATTTTGAAAATTCTAGAGAGAATTTTAAAAGCTTCAACAGAATTTCAACAATTTTGAGAGGGATTTGAAAAGTTTCAATGGGAATGGGAAGAATTGGGACAAAAATTGGAAAACTTTTAAGGGACTTTGAAAAAATTTCAACTGGAATTTTAGCCATTTTTTGACGTGAAATTGTAAACATGTTGAAGTGGATTTTGAAAATTCTAGAGAGAATTTTAAAAGCTTCAACAGAATTTCAACAATTTTGAGAGGGATTTGAAAAGTTTCAATGGGAATGGGAAGAATTGGGACAAAAATTGGAAAATTTTTAAGGGACTTTGAAAAAATTTCAGCTGGAATTTTAGCAATTTTTTTATGTGAAATTGTAAACATGTGGCCATGGATTTTGAAAATTCTAGAGAGAATTTTAAAAGCTTCAAGAGAATTTCAACAATTTTGAGAGGGATTTGAAAAGTTTCAATGGGAATGGGAAGAATTGGGACAAAAATTGGAAAACTTTTAAGGGACTTTGAAAAAATTTCAACTGGAATTTTAGCCATTTTTTGTCATGAAATTGTAAACATGTGGACATGGATTTTGAAAATTCTAGAGAGAATTTTAAAAGCTTCAAGAGAATTTCAGCAATTTTGAGAGGGATTTGAAAAGTTTCAATGGGAATGGGAAGAATTGGGACAAAAATTGGAAAATTTTTAAGGGACTTTGAAAAAATTTCAACTGGAATTTTAGCCATTTTTTGACGTGAAATTGTAAACATGTGGACATGGATTTTGAAAATTCTAGAGAGAATTTTAAAAGCTTCAACAGAATTTCAACAATTTTGAGAGGGATTTGAAAAGTTTCAATGGGAATGGGAAGAATTGGGACAAAAATTGGAAAACTTTTAAGGGACTTTGAAAAAATTTCAACTGGAATTTTAGCCATTTTTTGTCATGAAATTGTAAAACATGTGGACATGGATTTTGAAAATTCTAGAGAGAATTTTAAAAGCTTCAAGAGAATTTCAACAATTTTGAGAGGGATTTGAAAAGTTTCAATGGGAATGGGAAGAATTGGGACAAAAATTGGAAAATTTTTAAGGGACTTTGAAAAAATTTCAACTGGAATTTTAGCCATTTTTTGACGTGAAATTGTAAACATGTGGACATGGATTTTGAAAATTCTAGAGAGAATTTTAAAAGCTTCAACAGAATTTCAACAATTTTGAGAGGGATTTGAAAAGTTTCAATGGGAATGGGAAGAATTGGGACAAAAATTGGAAAATTTTTAAGGGACTTTGAAAAAATTTCAACTGGAATTTTAGCCATTTTTGGACGTGAAATTGTAAACATGTGGACATGGATTTTGAAAATTCTAGAGAGAATTTTAAAAGCTTCAAGAGAATTTCAACAATTTTGAGAGGGATTTGAAAAGTTTCAATGGGAATGGGAAGAATTGGGACAAAAATTGGAAAATTTTTAAGGGACTTTGAAAAAATTTCAACTGGAATTTTAGCCATTTTTTTATGTGAAATTGTAAACATGTGGACATGGATTTTGAAAATTCTAGAGAGAATTTTAAAAGCTTCAACAGAATTTCAACAATTTTGAGAGGGATTTGAAAAGTTTCAATGGGAATGGGAAGAATTGGGACAAAAATTGGAAAATTTTTAAGGGACTTTGAAAAAATTTCAGCTGGAATTTTAGCAATTTTTTTACGTGAAATTGTAAACATGTGGACATGGATTTTGAAAATTCTAGAGAGAATTTTAAAAGCTTCAAGAGAATTTCAACAATTTTGAGAGGGATTTGAAAAGTTTCAATGGGAATGGGAAGAATTGGGACAAAAATTGGAAAATTTTTAAGGGACTTTGAAAAAATTTCAACTGGAATTTTAGCCATTTTTTGACGTGAAATTGTAAACATGTGGACATGGATTTTGAAAATTCTAGAGAGAATTTTAAAAGCTTCAAGAGAATTTCAACAATTTTGAGAGGGATTTGAAAAGTTTCAATGGGAATGGGAAGAATTGGGACAAAAATTGGAAAATTTTTAAGGGACTTTGAAAAAATCAACTGGAATTTTAGCCATTTTTTGACGTGAAATTGTAAACATGTGGCCATGGATTTTGAAAATTCTAGAGAGAATTTTAAAAGCTTCAAGAGAATTTCAACAATTTTGAGAGGGATTTGAAAAGTTTCAATGGGAATGGGAAGAATTGGGACAAAAATTGGAAAATTTTTAAGGGACTTTGAAAAAATTTCAACTGGAATTTTAGCCATTTTTTGACGTGAAATTGTAAACATGTGGCCATGGATTTTGAAAATTCTAGAGAGAATTTTAAAAGCTTCAAGAGAATTTCAACAATTTTGAGAGGGATTTGAAAAGTTTCAATGGGAATGGGAAGAATTGGGACAAAAATTGGAAATTTTTAAGGGACTTTGAAAAAAATTTCAACTGGAATTTTAGCCATTTTTTGACGTGAAATTGTAAACATGTGGACATGGATTTTGAAAATTCTAGAGAGAATTTTAAAAGCTTCAACAGAATTTCAACAATTTTGAGAGGGATTTGAAAAGTTTCAATGGGAATGGGAAGAATTGGGACAAAAATTGGAAAACTTTTAAGGGACTTTGAAAAAATTTCAACTGGAATTTTAGCCATTTTTTGACGTGAAATTGTAAACATGTTGAAGTGGATTTTGAAAATTCTAGAGAGAATTTTAAAAGCTTCAACAGAATTTCAACAATTTTGAGAGGGATTTGAAAAGTTTCAATGGGAATGGGAAGAATTGGGACAAAAATTGGAAAATTTTTAAGGGACTTTGAAAAAATTTCAGCTGGAATTTTAGCAATTTTTTTATGTGAAATTGTAAACATGTGGCCATGGATTTGAAAATTCTAGAGAGAATTTTAAAAGCTTCAAGAGAATTTCAACAATTTTGAGAGGGATTTGAAAAGTTTCAATGGGAATGGGAAGAATTGGGACAAAAATTGGAAAACTTTTAAGGGACTTTGAAAAAATTTCAACTGGAATTTTAGCCATTTTTTGTCATGAAATTGTAAAACATGTGGACATGGATTTTGAAAATTCTAGAGAGAATTTTAAAAGCTTCAAGAGAATTTCAACAATTTTGAGAGGGATTTGAAAAGTTTCAATGGGAATGGGAAGAATTGGGACAAAAATTGGAAAATTTTAAGGGACTTTGAAAAAATTTCAACTGGAATTTTAGCCATTTTTTGACGTGAAATTGTAAACATGTGGACATGGATTTTGAAAATTCTAGAGAGAATTTTAAAAGCTTCAAGAGAATTTCAACAATTTGGAGAGGGATTTGAAAAGTTTCAATGGGAATGGGAAGAATTGGGACAAAAATTGGAAAATTTTTAAGGGACTTTGAAAAAATTTCAACTGGAATTTTAGCCATTTTTTGACGTGAAATTGTAAACATGTGGCCATGGATTTTGAAAATTCTAGAGAGAATTTTAAAAGCTTCAAGAGAATTTCAACAATTTTGAGAGGGATTTGAAAAGTTTCAATGGGAATGGGAAGAATTGGGACAAAAATTGGAAAATTTTTAAGGGACTTTGAAAAAATTTCAACTGGAATTTTAGCCATTTTTTGACGTGAAATTGTAAACATGTGGACATGGATTTTGAAAATTCTAGAGAGAATTTTAAAAGCTTCAACAGAATTTCAACAATTTTGAGAGGGATTTGAAAAGTTTCAATGGGAATGGGAAGAATTGGGACAAAAATTGGAAAACTTTTAAGGGACTTTGAAAAAATTTCAACTGGAATTTTAGCCATTTTTTGACGTGAAATTGTAAACATGTTGAAGTGGATTTTGAAAATTCTAGAGAGAATTTTAAAAGCTTCAACAGAATTTCAACAATTTTGAGAGGGATTTGAAAAGTTTCAATGGGAATGGGAAGAATTGGGACAAAAATTGGAAAATTTTTAAGGGACTTTGAAAAAATTTCAGCTGGAATTTTAGCAATTTTTTTATGTGAAATTGTAAACATGTGGCCATGGATTTTGAAAATTCTAGAGAGAATTTTAAAAGCTTCAAGAGAATTTCAACAATTTTGAGAGGGATTTGAAAAGTTTCAATGGGAATGGGAAGAATTGGGACAAAAATTGGAAAACTTTTAAGGGACTTTGAAAAAATTTCAACTGGAATTTTAGCCATTTTTTGTCATGAAATTGTAAAACATGTGGACATGGATTTTGAAAATTCTAGAGAGAATTTTAAAAGCTTCAAGAGAATTTCAACAATTTTGAGAGGGATTTGAAAAGTTTCAATGGGAATGGGAAGAATTGGGACAAAAATTGGAAAATTTTTAAGGGACTTTGAAAAAATTTCAACTGGAATTTTAGCCATTTTTTGACGTGAAATTGTAAACATGTGGACATGGATTTTGAAAATTCTAGAGAGAATTTTAAAAGCTTCAAGAGAATTTCAACAATTTGGAGAGGGATTTGAAAAGTTTCAATGGGAATGGGAAGAATTGGGACAAAAATTGGAAAATTTTTAAGGGACTTTGAAAAAATTTCAACTGGAATTTTAGCCATTTTTGGACGTGAAATTGTAAACATGTGGACATGGATTTTGAAAATTCTAGAGAGAATTTTAAAAGCTTCAAGAGAATTTCAACAATTTTGAGAGGGATTTGAAAAGTTTCAATGGGAATGGGAAGAATTGGGACAAAAATTGGAAAATTTTTAAGGGACTTTGAAAAAATTTCAACTGGAATTTTAGCCATTTTTTGTCATGAAATTGTAAACATGTGGACATGGATTTTGAAAATTCTAGAGAGAATTTTAAAAGCTTCAAGAGAATTTCAACAATTTTGAGAGGGATTTGAAAAGTTTCAATGGGAATGGGAAGAATTGGGACAAAAATTGGAAAATTTTTAAGGGACTTTGAAAAAATTTCAGCTGGAATTTTAGCAATTTTTTTACGTGAAATTGTAAACATGTTGAAGTGGATTTTGAAAATTCTAGAGAGAATTTTAAAAGCTTCAAGAGAATTTCAACAATTTTGAGAGGGATTTGAAAAGTTTCAATGGGAATGGGAAGAATTGGGACAAAAATTGGAAAATTTTGAAGGGACTTTGAAAAAATTTCAACTGGAATTTTAGCCATTTTTTGACGTGAAATTGTAAACATGTGGACATGGATTTTGAAAATTCTAGAGAGAATTTTAAAAGCTTCAAGAGAATTTCAACAATTTTGAGAGGGATTTGAAAAGTTTCAATGGGAATGGGAAGAATTGGGACAAAAATTGGAAAATTTTTAAGGGACTTTGAAAAAATTTCAGCTGGAATTTTAGCCATTTTTTTACGTGAAATTGTAAACATGTGGCCATGGATTTTGAAAATTCTAGAGAGAATTTTAAAAGCTTCAAGAGAATTTCAACAATTTTGAGAGGGATTTGAAAAGTTTCAATGGGAATGGGAAGAATTGGGACAAAAATTGGAAAATTTTTAAGGGACTTTGAAAAAATTTCAACTGGAATTTTAGCCATTTTTTGACGTGAAATTGTAAACATGTGGACATGGATTTTGAAAATTCTAGAGAGAATTTTAAAAGCTTCAAGAGAATTTCAACAATTTGGAGAGGGATTTGAAAAGTTTCAATGGGAATGGGAAGAATTGGGACAAAAATTGGAAAATTTTGAAGGGACTTTGAAAAAATTTCAACTGGAATTTTAGCCATTTTTTTATGTGAAATTGTAAACATGTGGCCATGGATTTTGAAAATTCTAGAGAGAATTTTAAAAGCTTCAAGAGAATTTCAACAATTTTGAGAGGGATTTGAAAAGTTTCAATGGGAATGGGAAGAATTGGGACAAAAATTGGAAAATTTTTAAGGGACTTTGAAAAAATTTCAACTGGAATTTTAGCCATTTTTTGACGTGAAATTGTAAACATGTTGAAGTGGATTTTGAAAATTCTAGAGAGAATTTTAAAAGCTTCAACAGAATTTCAACAATTTTGAGAGGGATTTGAAAAGTTTCAATGGGAATGGGAAGAATTGGGACAAAAATTGGAAAATTTTTAAGGGACTTTGAAAAAATTTCAACTGGAATTTTAACAATTTTTTTATCTGAAATTGTAAACATGTGGCCATGGATTTTGAAAATTCTAGAGAGAATTTTAAAAGCTTCAACAGAATTTCAACAATTTTGAGAGGGATTTGAAAAGTTTCAATGGGAATGGGAAGAATTGGGACAAAAATTGGAAAATTTTTAAGGGACTTTGAAAAAATTTCAGCTGGAATTTTAGCAATTTTTTTACGTGAAATTGTAAACATGTGGCCATGGATTTTGAAAATTCTAGAGAGAATTTTAAAAGCTTCAAGAGAATTTCAACAATTTTGAGAGGGATTTGAAAAGTTTCAATGGGAATGGGAAGAATTGGGACAAAAATTGGAAAATTTTTAAGGGACTTTGAAAAAATTTCAACTGGAATTTTAGCCATTTTTTGACGTGAAATTGTAAACATGTTGAAGTGGATTTTGAAAATTCTAGAGAGAATTTTAAAAGCTTCAACAGAATTTCAACAATTTTGAGAGGGATTTGAAAAGTTTCAATGGGAATGGGAAGAATTGGGACAAAAATTGGAAAATTTTTAAGGGACTTTGAAAAATTTTCAACTGGAATTTTAACAATTTTTTTATGTGAAATTGTAAACATGTGGCCATGGATTTTGAAAATTCTAGAGAGAATTTTAAAAGCTTCAACAGAATTTCAACAATTTTGAGAGGGATTTGAAAAGTTTCAATGGAATTGGGACAAAAATTGGAAAATTTTTAAGGGACTTTGAAAAAATTTCAGCTGGAATTTTAGCAATTTTTTTACGTGAAATTGTAAACATGTGGCCATGGGTTTTGAAAATTCTAGAGAGAATTTTAAAAGCTTCAAGAGAATTTCAACAATTTTGAGAGGGATTTGAAAAGTTTCAATGGGAATGGGAAGAATTGGGACAAAAATTGGAAAATTTTTAAGGGACTTTGAAAAAATTTCAACTGGAATTTTAGCCATTTTTTGACGTGAAATTGTAAACATGTGGACATGGATTTTGAAAATTCTAGAGAGAATTTTAAAAGCTTCAACAGAATTTCAACAATTTTGAGAGGGATTTGAAAAGTTTCAATGGGAATGGGAAGAATTGGGACAAAAATTGGAAAATTTTTAAGGGACTTTGAAAAAATTTCAGCTGGAATTTTAGCCATTTTTTTACGTGAAATTGTAAACATGTGGACATGGATTTTGAAAATTCTAGAGAGAATTTTAAAAGCTTCAAGAGAATTTCAGCAATTTTGAGAGGGATTTGAAAAGTTTCAATGGGAATGGGAAGAATTGGGACAAAAATTGGAAAATTTTTAAGGGACTTTGAAAAAATTTCAACTGGAATTTTAGCCATTTTTTGACGTGAAATTGTAAACATGTGGACATGGATTTTGAAAATTCTAGAGAGAATTTTAAAAGCTTCAAGAGAATTTCAACAATTTTGAGAGGGATTTGAAAAGTTTCAATGGGAATGGGAAGAATTGGGACAAAAATTGGAAAATTTTTAAGGGACTTTGAAAAAATTTCAACTGGAATTTTAGCCATTTTTTGACGTGAAATTGTAAACATGTGGCCATGGATTTTGAAAATTCTAGAGAGAATTTTAAAAGCTTCAAGAGAATTTCTACAATTTTGAGAGGGATTTGAAAAGTTTCAATGGGAATGGGAAGAATTGGGACAAAAATTGGAAAATTTTGAAGGGACTTTGAAAAAATTTCAACTGGAATTTTAGCCATTTTTTGACGTGAAATTGTAAACATGTGGACATGGATTTTGAAAATTCTAGAGAGAATTTTAAAAGCTTCAAGAGAATTTCAACAATTTTGAGAGGGATTTGAAAAGTTTCAATGGGAATGGGAAGAATTGGGACAAAAATTGGAAAATTTTTAAGGGACTTTGAAAAAATTTCAACTGGAATTTTAGCCATTTTTTGACGTGAAATTGTAAACATGTGGACATGGATTTTGAAAATTCTAGAGAGAATTTTAAAAGCTTCAAGAGAATTTCAACAATTTGGAGAGGGATTTGAAAAGTTTCAATGGGAATGGGAAGAATTGGGACAAAAATTGGAAAATTTTGAAGGGACTTTGAAAAAATTTCAACTGGAATTTTAGCCATTTTTTGACGTGAAATTGTAAACATGTGGACATGGATTTTGAAAATTCTAGAGAGAATTTTAAAAGATTCAAGAGAATTTCAACAATTTTGAGAGGGATTTGAAAAGTTTCAATGGGAATGGGAAGAATTGGGACAAAAATTGGAATATTTTTAAGGGACTTTGAAAAAATTTCAACTGGAATTTAGGCATTTTTTGTCATGAAATTGTAAACATGTGGACATGGATTTTGAAAATTCTAGAGAGAATTTTAAAAGCTTCAAGAGAATTTCAACAATTTTGAGAGGGATTTGAAAAGTTTCAATGGGAATGGGAAGAATTGGGACAAAAATTGGAAAATTTTTAAGGGACTTTGAAAAAATTTCAGCTGGAATTTTAGCAATTTTTTTACGTGAAATTGTAAACATGTGGCCATGGATTTTGAAAATTCTAGAGAGAATTTTAAAAGCTTCAAGAGAATTTCAACAATTTTGAGAGGGATTTGAAAAGTTTCAATGGGAATGGGAAGAATTGGGACAAAAATTGGAAAATTTTTAAGGGACTTTGAAAAAATTTCAACTGGAATTTTAGCCATTTTTTGACGTGAAATTGTAAACATGTGGACATGGATTTTGAAAATTCTAGAGAGAATTTTAAAAGCTTCAAGAGAATTTCAACAATTTTGAGAGGGATTTGAAAAGTTTCAATGGGAATGGGAAGAATTGGGACAAAAATTGGAAAATTTTCAAGGGACTTTGAAAAAATTTCAGCTGGAATTTTAGCCATTTTTTGACGTGAAATTGTAAACATGTGGACATGGATTTTGAAAATTCTAGAGAGAATTTTAAAAGCTTCAACAGAATTTCAACAATTTTGAGAGGGATTTGAAAAGTTTCAATGGGAATGGGAAGAATTGGGACAAAAATTGGAAAATTTTTAAGGGACTTTGAAAAAATTTCAACTGGAATTTTAGCCATTTTTTGACGTGAAATTGTAAACATGTGGCCATGGATTTTGAAAATTCTAGAGAGAATTTTAAAAGCTTCAACAGAATTTCAACAATTTTGAGAGGGATTTGAAAAGTTTCAATGGGAATGGGAAGAATTGGGACAAAAATTGGAAAATTTTTAAGGGACTTTGAAAAAATTTCAGCTGGAATTTTAGCAATTTTTTTACGTGAAATTGTAAACATGTGGCCATGGATTTTGAAAATTCTAGAGAGAATTTTAAAAGCTTCAAGAGAATTTCAACAATTTTGAGAGGGATTTGAAAAGTTTCAATGGGAATGGGAAGAATTGGGACAAAAATTGGAAAATTTTTAAGGGACTTTGAAAAAATTTCAACTGGAATTTTAGCCATTTTTTGACGTGAAATTGTAAACATGTGGACATGGATTTTGAAAATTCTAGAGAGAATTTTAAAAGCTTCAAGAGAATTTCAACAATTTTGAGAGGGATTTGAAAAGTTTCAATGGGAATGGGAAGAATTGGGACAAAAATTGGAAAATTTTTAAGGGACTTTGAAAAAATTTCAACTGGAATTTTAGCCATTTTTTTATGTGAAATTGTAAACATGTGGACATGGATTTTGAAAATTCTAGAGAGAATTTTAAAAGCTTCAACAGAATTTCAACAATTTTGAGAGGAATTTGAAAAGTTTCAATGGGAATGGGAAGAATTGGGACAAAAATTGGAAAATTTTTAAGGGACTTTGAAAAAATTTCAACTGGAATTTTAGCCATTTTTTTATGTGAAATTGTAAACATGTGGACATGGATTTTGAAAATTCTAGAGAGAATTTTAAAAGCTTCAACAGAATTTCAACAATTTTGAGAGGGATTTGAAAAGTTTCAATGGGAATGGGAAGAATTGGGACAAAAATTGGAAAATTTTTAAGGGACTTTGAAAAAATTTCAACTGGAATTTTAGCATTTTTTTTGACGTGAAATTGTAAACATGTGGCCATGGATTTTGAAAATTCTAGAGAGAATTTTAAAAGCTTCAAGAGAATTTCAACAATTTTGAGAGGGATTTGAAAAGTTTCAATGGAATTGGGACAAAAATTGGAAAATTTTTAAGGGACTTTGAAAAAATTTCAACTGGAATTTTAGCCATTTTTTGACGTGAAATTGTAAACATGTGGACATGGATTTTGAAAATTCTAGAGAGAATTTTAAAAGCTTCAAGAGAATTTCAACAATTTTGAGAGGGATTTGAAAAGTTTCAATGGGAATGGGAAGAATTGGGACAAAAATTGGAAAATTTTTAAGGGACTTTGAAAAAATTTCAACTGGAATTTTAGCCATTTTTTGACGTGAAATTGTAAACATGTGGACATGGATTTTGAAAATTCTAGAGAGAATTTTAAAAGCTTCAACAGAATTTCAACAATTTGGAGAGGGATTTGAAAAGTTTCAATGGGAATGGGAAGAATTGGGACAAAAATTGGAAAATTTTTAAGGGACTTTGAAAAAATTTCAACTGGAATTTTAGCAATTTTTTATGTGAAATTGTAAACATGTGGCCATGGATTTTGAAAATTCTAGAGAGAATTTTAAAAGCTTCAAGAGAATTTCAACAATTTTGAGAGGGATTTGAAAAGTTTCAATGGGAATGGGAAGAATTGGGACAAAAATTGGAAAATTTTGAAGGGACTTTGAAAAAATTTCAACTGGAATTTTAGCCATTTTTTGACGTGAAATTGTAAACATGTGGACATGGATTTTGAAAATTCTAGAGAGAATTTTAAAAGCTTCAAGAGAATTTCAACAATTTGGAGAGGGATTTGAAAAGTTTCAATGGGAATGGGAAGAATTGGGACAAAAATTGGAAAATTTTTAAGGGACTTTGAAAAAATTTCAACTGGAATTTTAGCCATTTTTTGACGTGAAATTGTAAACATGTGGACATGGATTTTGAAAATTCTAGAGAGAATTTTAAAAGCTTCAAGAGAATTTCAACAATTTGGAGAGGGATTTGAAAAGTTTCAATGGGAATGGGAAGAATTGGGACAAAAATTGGAAAATTTTGAAGGGACTTTGAAAAAATTTCAACTGGAATTTTAGCCATTTTTTGACGTGAAATTGTAAACATGTGGACATGGATTTTGAAAATTCTAGAGAGAATTTTAAAAGATTCAAGAGAATTTCAACAATTTTGAGAGGGATTTGAAAAGTTTCAATGGGAATGGGAAGAATTGGGACAAAAATTGGAATATTTTTAAGGGACTTTGAAAAAATTTCAACTGGAATTTAGGCATTTTTTGTCATGAAATTGTAAACATGTGGACATGGATTTTGAAAATTCTAGAGAGAATTTTAAAAGCTTCAAGAGAATTTCAACAATTTTGAGAGGGATTTGAAAAGTTTCAATGGGAATGGGAAGAATTGGGACAAAAATTGGAAAATTTTTAAGGGACTTTGAAAAAATTTCAGCTGGAATTTTAGCAATTTTTTTACGTGAAATTGTAAACATGTGGCCATGGATTTTGAAAATTCTAGAGAGAATTTTAAAAGCTTCAAGAGAATTTCAACAATTTTGAGAGGGATTTGAAAAGTTTCAATGGGAATGGGAAGAATTGGGACAAAAATTGGAAAATTTTTAAGGGACTTTGAAAAAATTTCAACTGGAATTTTAGCCATTTTTTGACGTGAAATTGTAAACATGTGGACATGGATTTTGAAAATTCTAGAGAGAATTTTAAAAGCTTCAAGAGAATTTCAACAATTTTGAGAGGGATTTGAAAAGTTTCAATGGGAATGGGAAGAATTGGGACAAAAATTGGAAAATTTTCAAGGGACTTTGAAAAAATTTCAGCTGGAATTTTAGCCATTTTTTGACGTGAAATTGTAAACATGTGGACATGGATTTTGAAAATTCTAGAGAGAATTTTAAAAGCTTCAACAGAATTTCAACAATTTTGAGAGGGATTTGAAAAGTTTCAATGGGAATGGGAAGAATTGGGACAAAAATTGGAAAATTTTTAAGGGACTTTGAAAAAATTTCAACTGGAATTTTAGCCATTTTTTGACGTGAAATTGTAAACATGTGGCCATGGATTTTGAAAATTCTAGAGAGAATTTTAAAAGCTTCAACAGAATTTCAACAATTTTGAGAGGGATTTGAAAAGTTTCAATGGGAATGGGAAGAATTGGGACAAAAATTGGAAAATTTTTAAGGGACTTTGAAAAAATTTCAGCTGGAATTTTAGCAATTTTTTTACGTGAAATTGTAAACATGTGGCCATGGATTTTGAAAATTCTAGAGAGAATTTTAAAAGCTTCAAGAGAATTTCAACAATTTTGAGAGGGATTTGAAAAGTTTCAATGGGAATGGGAAGAATTGGGACAAAAATTGGAAAATTTTTAAGGGACTTTGAAAAAATTTCAACTGGAATTTTAGCCATTTTTTGACGTGAAATTGTAAACATGTGGACATGGATTTTGAAAATTCTAGAGAGAATTTTAAAAGCTTCAAGAGAATTTCAACAATTTTGAGAGGGATTTGAAAAGTTTCAATGGGAATGGGAAGAATTGGGACAAAAATTGGAAAATTTTTAAGGGACTTTGAAAAAATTTCAACTGGAATTTTAGCCATTTTTTTATGTGAAATTGTAAACATGTGGACATGGATTTTGAAAATTCTAGAGAGAATTTTAAAAGCTTCAACAGAATTTCAACAATTTTGAGAGGAATTTGAAAAGTTTCAATGGGAATGGGAAGAATTGGGACAAAAATTGGAAAATTTTTAAGGGACTTTGAAAAAATTTCAACTGGAATTTTAGCCATTTTTTTATGTGAAATTGTAAACATGTGGACATGGATTTTGAAAATTCTAGAGAGAATTTTAAAAGCTTCAACAGAATTTCAACAATTTTGAGAGGGATTTGAAAAGTTTCAATGGGAATGGGAAGAATTGGGACAAAAATTGGAAAATTTTTAAGGGACTTTGAAAAAATTTCAACTGGAATTTTAGCATTTTTTTTGACGTGAAATTGTAAACATGTGGCCATGGATTTTGAAAATTCTAGAGAGAATTTTAAAAGCTTCAAGAGAATTTCAACAATTTTGAGAGGGATTTGAAAAGTTTCAATGGAATTGGGACAAAAATTGGAAAATTTTTAAGGGACTTTGAAAAAATTTCAACTGGAATTTTAGCCATTTTTTGACGTGAAATTGTAAACATGTGGACATGGATTTTGAAAATTCTAGAGAGAATTTTAAAAGCTTCAAGAGAATTTCAACAATTTTGAGAGGGATTTGAAAAGTTTCAATGGGAATGGGAAGAATTGGGACAAAAATTGGAAAATTTTTAAGGGACTTTGAAAAAATTTCAACTGGAATTTTAGCCATTTTTTGACGTGAAATTGTAAACATGTGGACATGGATTTTGAAAATTCTAGAGAGAATTTTAAAAGCTTCAACAGAATTTCAACAATTTGGAGAGGGATTTGAAAAGTTTCAATGGGAATGGGAAGAATTGGGACAAAAATTGGAAAATTTTTAAGGGACTTTGAAAAAATTTCAACTGGAATTTTAGCAATTTTTTATGTGAAATTGTAAACATGTGGCCATGGATTTTGAAAATTCTAGAGAGAATTTTAAAAGCTTCAAGAGAATTTCAACAATTTTGAGAGGGATTTGAAAAGTTTCAATGGGAATGGGAAGAATTGGGACAAAAATTGGAAAATTTTGAAGGGACTTTGAAAAAATTTCAACTGGAATTTTAGCCATTTTTTGACGTGAAATTGTAAACATGTGGACATGGATTTTGAAAATTCTAGAGAGAATTTTAAAAGCTTCAAGAGAATTTCAACAATTTGGAGAGGGATTTGAAAAGTTTCAATGGGAATGGGAAGAATTGGGACAAAAATTGGAAAATTTTGAAGGGACTTTGAAAAAATTTCAACCGGAATTTTAGCCATTTTTTGACGTGAAATTGTAAACATGTGGACATGGATTTTGAAAATTCTAGAGAGAATTTTAAAAGCTTCAAGAGAATTTCAACAATTTTGAGAGGGATTTGAAAAGTTTCAATGGGAATGGGAAGAATTGGGACAAAAATTGGAAAACTTTTAAGGGACTTTGAAAAAATTTCAACTGGAATTTTAACAATTTTTTTATGTGAAATTGTAAACATGTGGCCATGGATTTTGAAAATTCTAGAGAGAATTTTAAAAGCTTCAAGAGAATTTCAACAATTTTGAGAGGGATTTGAAAAGTTTCAATGGGAATGGGAAGAATTGGGACAAAAATTGGAAAATTTTTAAGGGACTTTGAAAAAATTTCAGCTGGAATTTTAGCCATTTTTTGACGTGAAATTGTAAACATGTGGACATGGATTTTGAAAATTCTAGAGAGAATTTTAAAAGCTTCAACAGAATTTCAACAATTTTGAGAGGGATTTGAAAAGTTTCAATGGGAATGGGAAGAATTGGGACAAAAATTGGAAAACTTTTAAGGGACTTTGAAAAAATTTCAACTGGAATTTTAGCCATTTTTTGACGTGAAATTGTAAACATGTGGACATGGATTTTGAAAATTCTAGAGAGAATTTTAAAAGCTTCAACAGAATTTCAACAATTTTGAGAGGGATTTGAAAAGTTTCAATGGGAATGGGAAGAATTGGGACAAAAATTGGAAAATTTTTAAGGGACTTTGAAAAAATTTCCACTGGAATTTTAGCCATTTTTTGACGTGAAATTGTAAACATGTGGACATGGATTTTGAAAATTCTAGAGAGAATTTTAAAAGCTTCAACAGAATTTCAACAATTTTGAGAGGGATTTGAAAAGTTTCAATGGGAATGGGAAGAATTGGGACAAAAATTGGAAAATTTTTAAGGGACTTGGAAAAAATTTCAACTGGAATTTTAGCCATTTTTTGACGTGAAATTGTAAACATGTGGCCATGGATTTTGAAAATTCTAGAGAGAATTTTAAAAGCTTCAAGACAATTTCAACAATTTGGAGAGGGATTTGAAAAGTTTCAATGGGAATGGGAAGAATTGGGACAAAAATTGGAAAACTTTTAAGGGACTTTGAAAAAATTTCAACTGGAATTTTAGCCATTTTTTGACGTGAAATTGTAAACATGTGGCCATGGATTTTGAAAATTCTAGAGAGAATTTTAAAAGCTTCAACAGAATTTCAACAATTTTGAGAGGGATTTGAAAAGTTTCAATGGGAATGGGAAGAATTGGGACAAAAATTGGAAAATTTTTAAGGGACTTTGAAAAAATTTCAACTGGAATTTTAACAATTTTTTTATGTGAAATTGTAAACATGTGGCCATGGATTTTGAAAATTCTAGAGAGAATTTTAAAAGCTTCAAGAGAATTTCAACAATTTTGAGAGGGATTTGAAAAGTTTCAATGGAATTGGGACAAAAATTGGAAAATTTTTAAGGGACTTTGAAAAAATTTCAACTGGAATTTTAGCAATTTTTTTACGTGAAATTGTAAACATGTGGCCATGGATTTTGAAAATTCTAGAGAGAATTTTAAAAGCTTCAAGAGAATTTCAACAATTTTGAGAGGGATTTGAAAAGTTTCAATGGGAATGGGAAGAATTGGGACAAAAATTGGAAAATTTTTAAGGGACTTTGAAAAAATTTCAACTGGAATTTTAGCCATTTTTTGACGTGAAATTGTAAACATGTGGCCATGGATTTTGAAAATTCTAGAGAGAATTTTAAAAGCTTCAACAGAATTTCAGCAATTTTGAGAGGAATTTGAAAAGTTTCAATGGGAATGGGAAGAATTGGGACAAAAATTGGAAAATTTTTAAGGGACTTTGAAAAAATTTCAACTGGAATTTTAGTCATTTTTTGACGTGAAATTGTAAACATGTGGACATGGATTTTGAAAATTCTAGAGAGAATTTTAAAAGCTTCAAGAGAATTTCAACAATTTTGAGAGGGATTTGAAAAGTTTCAATGGGAATGGGAAGAATTGGGACAAAAATTGGAAAATTTTTAAGGGACTTTGAAAAAATTTCAACTGGAATTTTAACAATTTTTTTATGTGAAATTGTAAACATGTGGCCATGGATTTTGAAAATTCTAGAGAGAATTTTAAAAGCTTCAACAGAATTTCAACAATTTTGAGAGGGATTTGAAAAGTTTCAATGGGAATGGGAAGAATTGGGACAAAAATTGGAAAATTTTTAAGGGACTTTGAAAAAATTTCAACTGGAATTTTAGCCATTTTTTGACGTGAAATTGTAAACATGTGGACATGGATTTTGAAAATTCTAGAGAGAATTTTAAAAGCTTCAACAGAATTTCAACAATTTTGAGAGGGATTTGAAAAGTTTCAATGGGAATGGGAAGAATTGGGATAAAAATTGGAAAATTTTTAAGGGACTTTGAAAAAATTTCAGCTGGAATTTTAGCCATTTTTTTACGTGAAATTGTAAACATGTGGACATGGATTTTGAAAATTCTAGAGAGAATTTTAAAAGCTTCAAGAGAATTTCAGCAATTTTGAGAGGGATTTGAAAAGTTTCAATGGGAATGGGAAGAATTGGGACAAAAATTGGAAAATTTTTAAGGGACTTTGAAAAAATTTCAACTGGAATTTTAGCCATTTTTTGACGTGAAATTGTAAACATGTGGACATGGATTTTGAAAATTCTAGAGAGAATTTTAAAAGCTTCAAGAGAATTTCAACAATTTTGAGAGGGATTTGAAAAGTTTCAATGGGAATGGGAGGAATTGGGACAAAAATTGGAAAATTTTTAAGGGACTTTGAAAAAATTTCAACTGGAATTTTAGCCATTTTTTGACGTGAAATTGTAAACATGTGGACATGGATTTTGAAAATTCTAGAGAGAATTTTAAAAGCTTCAAGAGAATTTCAACAATTTTGAGAGGGATTTGAAAAGTTTCAATGGGAATGGGAAGAATTGGGACAAAAATTGGAAAATTTTTAAGGGACTTGGAAAAAATTTCAACTGGAATTTTAGCCATTTTTTGACGTGAAATTGTAAACATGTGGCCATGGATTTTGAAAATTCTAGAGAGAATTTTAAAAGCTTCAAGACAATTTCAACAATTTGGAGAGGGATTTGAAAAGTTTCAATGGGAATGGGAAGAATTGGGACAAAAATTGGAAAACTTTTAAGGGACTTTGAAAAAATTTCAACTGGAATTTTAGCCATTTTTTGACGTGAAATTGTAAACATGTGGCCATGGATTTTGAAAATTCTAGAGAGAATTTTAAAAGCTTCAACAGAATTTCAACAATTTTGAGAGGGATTTGAAAAGTTTCAATGGGAATGGGAAGAATTGGGACAAAAATTGGAAAATTTTTAAGGGACTTTGAAAAAATTTCAACTGGAATTTTAACAATTTTTTTATGTGAAATTGTAAACATGTGGCCATGGATTTTGAAAATTCTAGAGAGAATTTTAAAAGCTTCAAGAGAATTTCAACAATTTTGAGAGGGATTTGAAAAGTTTCAATGGAATTGGGACAAAAATTGGAAAATTTTTAAGGGACTTTGAAAAAATTTCAACTGGAATTTTAGCAATTTTTTTACGTGAAATTGTAAACATGTGGCCATGGATTTTGAAAATTCTAGAGAGAATTTTAAAAGCTTCAACAGAATTTCAACAATTTTGAGAGGGATTTGAAAAGTTTCAATGGGAATGGGAAGAATTGGGACAAAAATTGGAAAATTTTTAAGGGACTTTGAAAAAATTTCAACTGGAATTTTAGTCATTTTTTGACGTGAAATTGTAAACATGTGGACATGGATTTTGAAAATTCTAGAGAGAATTTTAAAAGCTTCAAGAGAATTTCAACAATTTTGAGAGGGATTTGAAAAGTTTCAATGGGAATGGGAAGAATTGGGACAAAAATTGGAAAATTTTTAAGGGACTTCGAAAAAATTTCAACTGGAATTTTAACAATTTTTTTATGTGAAATTGTAAACATGTGGCCATGGATTTTGAAAATTCTAGAGAGAATTTTAAAAGCTTCAACAGAATTTCAACAATTTTGAGAGGGATTTGAAAAGTTTCAATGGGAATGGGAAGAATTGGGACAAAAATTGGAAAATTTTTAAGGGACTTTGAAAAAATTTCAACTGGAATTTTAGCCATTTTTTGACGTGAAATTGTAAACATGTGGACATGGATTTTGAAAATTCTAGAGAGAATTTTAAAAGCTTCAAGAGAATTTCAACAATTTTGAGAGGGATTTGAAAAGTTTCAATGGGAATGGGAAGAATTGGGATAAAAATTGGAAAATTTTTAAGGGACTTTGAAAAAATTTCAGCTGGAATTTTAGCCATTTTTTTACGTGAAATTGTAAACATGTGGACATGGATTTTGAAAATTCTAGAGAGAATTTTAAAAGCTTCAAGAGAATTTCAGCAATTTTGAGAGGGATTTGAAAAGTTTCAATGGGAATGGGAAGAATTGGGACAAAAATTGGAAAATTTTTAAGGGACTTTGAAAAAATTTCAACTGGAATTTTAGCCATTTTTTGACGTGAAATTGTAAACATGTGGCCATGGATTTTGAAAATTCTAGAGAGAATTTTAAAAGCTTCAAGAGAATTTCAGCAATTTTGAGAGGGATTTGAAAAGTTTCAATGGGAATGGGAAGAATTGGGACAAAAATTGGAAAATTTTTAAGGGACTTTGAAAAAATTTCAACTGGAATTTTAGCCATTTTTTGACGTGAAATTGTAAACATGTGGACATGGATTTTGAAAATTCTAGAGAGAATTTTAAAAGCTTCAAGAGAATTTCAACAATTTTGAGAGGGATTTGAAAAGTTTCAATGGGAATGGGAGGAATTGGGACAAAAATTGGAAAATTTTTAAGGGACTTTGAAAAAATTTCAACTGGAATTTTAGCCATTTTTTGACGTGAAATTGTAAACATGTGGCCATGGATTTTGAAAATTCTAGAGAGAATTTTAAAAGCTTCAAGAGAATTTCTACAATTTTGAGAGGGATTTGAAAAGTTTCAATGGGAATGGGAAGAATTGGGACAAAAATTGGAAAATTTTGAAGGGACTTTGAAAAAATTTCAACTGGAATTTTAGCCATTTTTTGACGTGAAATTGTAAACATGTGGCCATGGATTTTGAAAATTCTAGAGAGAATTTTAAAAGCTTCAAGAGAATTTCAACAATTTTGAGAGGGATTTGAAAAGTTTCAATGGGAATGGGAAGAATTGGGACAAAAATTGGAAAATTTTGAAGGGACTTTGAAAAAATTTCAACTGGAATTTTAGCCATTTTTTGACGTGAAATTGTAAACATGTGGACATGGATTTTGAAAATTCTAGAGAGAATTTTAAAAGCTTCAAGAGAATTTCAACAATTTGGAGAGGGATTTGAAAAGTTTCAATGGGAATGGGAAGAATTGGGACAAA
The DNA here is from genome assembly GCF_964273445.1 of Streptopelia decaocto. Classification (NCBI taxonomy): domain Eukaryota; kingdom Metazoa; phylum Chordata; class Aves; order Columbiformes; family Columbidae; genus Streptopelia; species Streptopelia decaocto. The sequence goes on from NW_028116130.1 coordinate 28,133, forward strand.
AATTGGAAAATTTTTAAGGGACTTTGAAAAAATTTCAACTGGAATTTTATCCATTTTTTGACGTGAAATTGTAAACATGTGGACATGGATTTTGAAAATTCTAGAGAGAATTTTAAAAGCTTCAAGAGAATTTCAACAATTTTGAGAGGGATTTGAAAAGTTTCAATGGGAATGGGAAGAATTGGGACAAAAATTGGAATATTTTTAAGGGACTTTGAAAAAATTTCAACTGGAATTTAGGCATTTTTTGTCATGAAATTGTAAACATGTGGACATGGATTTTGAAAATTCTAGAGAGAATTTTAAAAGCTTCAAGAGAATTTCAACAATTTTGAGAGGGATTTGAAAAGTTTCAATGGGAATGGGCAGAATTGGGACAAAAATTGGAAAATTTTTAAGGGACTTTGAAAAAATTTCAACTGGAATTTTAGCCATTTTTTGACGTGAAATTGTAAACATGTGGACATGGATTTTGAAAATTCTAGAGAGAATTTTAAAAGCTTCAACAGAATTTCAACAATTTTGAGAGGGATTTGAAAAGTTTCAATGGGAATGGGAAGAATTGGGACAAAAATTGGAAAATTTTCAAGGGACTTTGAAAAAATTTCAGCTGGAATTTTAGCCATTTTTTGACGTGAAATTGTAAACATGTGGACATGGATTTTGAAAATTCTAGAGAGAATTTTAAAAGCTTCAACAGAATTTCAACAATTTTGAGAGGGATTTGAAAAGTTTCAATGGGAATGGGAAGAATTGGGACAAAAATTGGAAAATTTTTAAGGGACTTTGAAAAAATTTCAACTGGAATTTTAGCCATTTTTTGACGTGAAATTGTAAACATGTGGACATGGATTTTGAAAATTCTAGAGAGAATTTTAAAAGCTTCAACAGAATTTCAACAATTTTGAGAGGGATTTGAAAAGTTTCAATGGGAATGGGAAGAATTGGGACAAAAATTGGAAAATTTTTAAGGGACTTTGAAAAAATTTCAGCTGGAATTTTAGCAATTTTTTTACGTGAAATTGTAAACATGTGGCCATGGATTTTGAAAATTCTAGAGAGAATTTTAAAAGCTTCAAGAGAATTTCAACAATTTTGAGAGGGATTTGAAAAGTTTCAATGGGAATGGGAAGAATTGGGACAAAAATTGGAAAATTTTTAAGGGACTTTGAAAAAATTTCAACTGGAATTTTAGCCATTTTTTGACGTGAAATTGTAAACATGTGGCCATGGATTTTGAAAATTCTAGAGAGAATTTTAAAAGCTTCAAGAGAATTTCAACAATTTTGAGAGGGATTTGAAAAGTTTCAATGGGAATGGGAAGAATTGGGACAAAAATTGGAATATTTTTAAGGGACTTTGAAAAAATTTCAACTGGAATTTTAGCCATTTTTTGTCATGAAATTGTAAACATGTGGACATGGATTTTGAAAATTCTAGAGAGAATTTTAAAAGCTTCAACAGAATTTCAACAATTTTGAGAGGAATTTGAAAAGTTTCAATGGGAATGGGAAGAATTGGGACAAAAATTGGAAAATTTTTAAGGGACTTTGAAAAAATTTCAGCTGGAATTTTAGCAATTTTTTTACGTGAAATTGTAAACATGTGGCCATGGATTTTGAAAATTCTAGAGAGAATTTTAAAAGCTTCAAGAGAATTTCAACAATTTTGAGAGGGATTTGAAAAGTTTCAATGGGAATGGGAAGAATTGGGACAAAAATTGGAAAATTTTTAAGGGACTTTGAAAAAATTTCAACTGGAATTTTAGCCATTTTTGACGTGAAATTGTAAACATGTGGACATGGATTTTGAAAATTCTAGAGAGAATTTTAAAAGCTTCAACAGAATTTCAACAATTTTGAGAGGGATTTGAAAAGTTTCAATGGGAATGGGAAGAATTGGGACAAAAATTGGAAAATTTTCAAGGGACTTTGAAAAAATTTCAGCTGGAATTTTAGCCATTTTTTGACGTGAAATTGTAAACATGTGGACATGGATTTTGAAAATTCTAGAGAGAATTTTAAAAGCTTCAAGAGAATTTCAACAATTTTGAGAGGAATTTGAAAAGTTTCAATGGGAATGGGAAGAATTGGGACAAAAATTGGAAAATTTTTAAGGGACTTTGAAAAAATTTCAACTGGAATTTTAGCCATTTTTTGACGTGAAATTGTAAACATGTGGCCATGGATTTTGAAAATTCTAGAGAGAATTTTAAAAGCTTCAACAGAATTTCAACAATTTTGAGAGGGATTTGAAAAGTTTCAATGGGAATGGGAAGAATTGGGACAAAAATTGGAAAATTTTTAAGGGACTTTGAAAAAATTTCAGCTGGAATTTTAGCAATTTTTTTACGTGAAATTGTAAACATGTGGCCATGGATTTTGAAAATTCTAGAGAGAATTTTAAAAGCTTCAAGAGAATTTCAACAATTTTGAGAGGGATTTGAAAAGTTTCAATGGGAATGGGAAGAATTGGGACAAAAATTGGAAAATTTTTAAGGGACTTTGAAAAAATTTCAACTGGAATTTTAGCCATTTTTTGACGTGAAATTGTAAACATGTGGACATGGATTTTGAAAATTCTAGAGAGAATTTTAAAAGCTTCAAGAGAATTTCAACAATTTGGAGAGGGATTTGAAAAGTTTCAATGGGAATGGGAAGAATTGGGACAAAAATTGGAAAATTTTTAAGGGACTTTGAAAAAATTTCAACTGGAATTTTAGCCATTTTTTTATGTGAAATTGTAAACATGTGGACATGGATTTTGAAAATTCTAGAGAGAATTTTAAAAGCTTCAACAGAATTTCAACAATTTTGAGAGGAATTTGAAAAGTTTCAATGGGAATGGGAAGAATTGGGACAAAAATTGGAAAATTTTTAAGGGACTTTGAAAAAATTTCAACTGGAATTTTAGCCATTTTTTTATGTGAAATTGTAAACATGTGGACATGGATTTTGAAAATTCTAGAGAGAATTTTAAAAGCTTCAACAGAATTTCAACAATTTTGAGAGGGATTTGAAAAGTTTCAATGGGAATGGGAAGAATTGGGACAAAAATTGGAAAATTTTTAAGGGACTTTGAAAAAATTTCAACTGGAATTTTAGCATTTTTTTTTACGTGAAATTGTAAACATGTGGCCATGGATTTTGAAAATTCTAGAGAGAATTTTAAAAGCTTCAAGAGAATTTCAACAATTTTGAGAGGGATTTGAAAAGTTTCAATGGAATTGGGACAAAAATTGGAAAATTTTTAAGGGACTTTGAAAAAATTTCAACTGGAATTTTAGCCATTTTTTGACGTGAAATTGTAAACATGTTGAAGTGGATTTTGAAAATTCTAGAGAGAATTTTAAAAGCTTCAACAGAATTTCTACAATTTTGAGAGGGATTTGAAAAGTTTCAATGGGAATGGGAAGAATTGGGACAAAAATTGGAAAATTTTTAAGGGACTTTGAAAAAATTTCAACTGGAATTTTAGCCATTTTTTGACGTGAAATTGTAAACATGTGGCCATGGATTTTGAAAATTCTAGAAAGAATTTTAAAAGCTTCAACAGAATTTCAACAATTTTGAGAGGGATTTGAAAAGTTTCAATGGGAATGGGAAGAATTGGGACAAAAATTGGAAAATTTTTAAGGGACTTTGAAAAAATTTCAGCTGGAACTTTAGCATTTTTTTTACGTGAAATTGTAAACATGTGGCCATGGATTTTGAAAATTCTAGAGAGAATTTTAAAAGCTTCAAGAGAATTTCAACAATTTTGAGAGGGATTTGAAAAGTTTCAATGGGAATGGGAAGAATTGGGACAAAAATTGGAAAATTTTTAAGGGACTTTGAAAAAATTTCAACCTGAATTTTAGCAATTTTTTATGTGAAATTGTAAACATGTGGCCATGGATTTTGAAAATTCTAGAGAGAATTTTAAAAGCTTCAAGAGAATTTCAACAATTTGGAGAGGGATTTGAAAAGTTTCAATGGGAATGGGAAGAATTGGGACAAAAATTGGAAAATTTTGAAGGGACTTTGAAAAAATTTCAACCGGAATTTTAGCCATTTTTTGACGTGAAATTGTAAACATGTGGCCATGGATTTTGAAAATTCTAGAGAGAATTTTAAAAGCTTCAACAGAATTTCAACAATTTTGAGAGGGATTTGAAAAGTTTCAATGGGAATGGGAAGAATTGGGACAAAAATTGGAAAACTTTTAAGGGACTTTGAAAAAATTTCAACTGGAATTTTAACAATTTTTTTATGTGAAATTGTAAACATGTGGCCATGGATTTTGAAAATTCTAGAGAGAATTTTAAAAGCTTCAAGAGAATTTCAACAATTTTGAGAGGGATTTGAAAAGTTTCAATGGGAATGGGAAGAATTGGGACAAAAATTGGAAAATTTTTAAGGGACTTTGAAAAAATTTCAGCTGGAATTTTAGCCATTTTTTGACGTGAAATTGTAAACATGTGGACATGGATTTTGAAAATTCTAGAGAGAATTTTAAAAGCTTCAACAGAATTTCAACAATTTTGAGAGGGATTTGAAAAGTTTCAATGGGAATGGGAAGAATTGGGACAAAAATTGGAAAATTTTTAAGGGACTTTGAAAAAATTTCAACTGGAATTTTAGCCATTTTTTGACGTGAAATTGTAAACATGTGGACATGGATTTTGAAAATTCTAGAAAGAATTTTAAAAGCTTCAAGAGAATTTCAACAATTTTGAGAGGGATTTGAAAAGTTTCAATGGGAATGGGAAGAATTGGGACAAAAATTGGAAAATTTTTAAGGGACTTTGAAAATATTTCAACTGGAATTTTAGCCATTTTTTGACGTGAAATTGTAAACATGTGGACATGGATTTTGAAAATTCTAGAGAGAATTTTAAAAGCTTCAAGAGAATTTCAACAATTTTGAGAGGGATTTGAAAAGTTTCAATGGGAATGGGAAGAATTGGGACAAAAATTGGAAAATTTTTAAGGGACTTGGAAAAAATTTCAACTGGAATTTTAGCCATTTTTTGACGTGAAATTGTAAACATGTGGCCATGGATTTTGAAAATTCTAGAGAGAATTTTAAAAGCTTCAAGAGAATTTCAACAATTTTGAGAGGGATTTGAAAAGTTTCAATGGGAATGGGAAGAATTGGGACAAAAATTGGAAAACTTTTAAGGGACTTTGAAAAAATTTCAACTGGAATTTTAGCCATTTTTTGACGTGAAATTGTAAACATGTGGACATGGATTTTGAAAATTCTAGAGAGAATTTTAAAAGCTTCAACAGAATTTCAACAATTTTGAGAGGGATTTGAAAAGTTTCAATGGGAATGGGAAGAATTGGGACAAAAATTGGAAAATTTTTAAGGGACTTTGAAAAAATTTCCACTGGAATTTTAACAATTTTTTTATGTGAAATTGTAAACATGTGGCCATGGATTTTGAAAATTCTAGAGAGAATTTTAAAAGCTTCAAGAGAATTTCAACAATTTTGAGAGGGATTTGAAAAGTTTCAATGGAATTGGGACAAAAATTGGAAAATTTTTAAGGGACTTTGAAAAAATTTCAACAGGAATTTTAGCCATTTTTTGACGTGAAATTGTAAACATGTGGCCATGGATTTTGAAAATTCTAGAGAGAATTTTAAAAGGTTCAACAGAATTTCTACAATTTTGAGAGGGATTTGAAAAGTTTCAATGGGAATGGGAAGAATTGGGACAAAAATTGGAAAATTTTTAAGGGACTTTGAAAAAATTTCAGCTGGAATTTTAGCCATTTTTTGACGTGAAATTGTAAACATGTGGACATGGATTTTGAAAATTCTAGAGAGAATTTTAAAAGCTTCAACAGAATTTCAACAATTTTGAGAGGAATTTGAAAAGTTTCAATGGGAATGGGAAGAATTGGGACAAAAATTGGAAAATTTTTAAGGGACTTTGAAAAAATTTCAACTGGAATTTTAGTCATTTTTTGACGTGAAATTGTAAACATGTGGACATGGATTTTGAAAATTCTAGAGAGAATTTTAAAAGCTTCAAGAGAATTTCAACAATTTGGAGAGGGATTTGAAAAGTTTCAATGGGAATGGGAAGAATTGGGACAAAAATTGGAAAATTTTTAAGGGACTTTGAAAAAATTTCAACTGGAATTTTAACAATTTTTTTATGTGAAATTGTAAACATGTGGCCATGGATTTTGAAAATTCTAGAGAGAATTTTAAAAGCTTCAACAGAATTTCAACAATTTTGAGAGGGATTTGAAAAGTTTCAATGGGAATGGGAAGAATTGGGACAAAAATTGGAAAATTTTTAAGGGACTTTGAAAAAATTTCAACTGGAATTTTAGCCATTTTTTGACGTGAAATTGTAAACATGTGGACATGGATTTTGAAAATTCTAGAGAGAATTTTAAAAGCTTCAAGAGAATTTCAACAATTTTGAGAGGGATTTGAAAAGTTTCAATGGGAATGGGAAGAATTGGGACAAAAATTGGAAAACTTTTAAGGGACTTTGAAAAAATTTCAACTGGAATTTTAGCCATTTTTTGACGTGAAATTGTAAACATGTGGCCATGGATTTTGAAAATTCTAGAGAGAATTTTAAAAGCTTCAACAGAATTTCAACAATTTTGAGAGGGATTTGAAAAGTTTCAATGGGAATGGGAAGAATTGGGACAAAAATTGGAAAATTTTTAAGGGACTTTGAAAAAATTTCAACTGGAATTTTAACAATTTTTTTATGTGAAATTGTAAACATGTGGCCATGGATTTTGAAAATTCTAGAGAGAATTTTAAAAGCTTCAAGAGAATTTCAACAATTTTGAGAGGGATTTGAAAAGTTTCAATGGGAATGGGAAGAATTGGGACAAAAATTGGAAAATTTTTAAGGGACTTTGAAAAAATTTCAACTGGAATTTTAGCCATTTTTTTATGTGAAATTGTAAACATGTGGCCATGGATTTTGAAAATTCTAGAGAGAATTTTAAAAGCTTCAAGAGAATTTCAACAATTTTGAGAGGGATTTGAAAAGTTTCAATGGGAATGGGAAGAATTGGGACAAAAATTGGAAAATTTTTAAGGGACTTTGAAAAAATTTCAACTGGAATTTTAGCATTTTTTTTTACGTGAAATTGTAAACATGTGGCCATGGATTTTGAAAATTCTAGAGAGAATTTTAAAAGCTTCAAGAGAATTTCAACAATTTTGAGAGGGATTTGAAAAGTTTCAATGGAATTGGGACAAAAATTGGAAAATTTTTAAGGGACTTTGAAAAAATTTCAACTGGAATTTTAGCCATTTTTTGACGTGAAATTGTAAACATGTGGACATGGATTTTGAAAATTCTAGAGAGAATTTTAAAAGCTTCAAGAGAATTTCAACAATTTTGAGAGGGATTTGAAAAGTTTCAATGGGAATGGGAAGAATTGGGACAAAAATTGGAAAACTTTTAAGGGACTTTGAAAAAATTTCAACTGGAATTTTAGCCATTTTTTGACGTGAAATTGTAAACATGTGGCCATGGATTTTGAAAATTCTAGAGAGAATTTTAAAAGCTTCAAGAGAATTTCAACAATTTGGAGAGGGATTTGAAAAGTTTCAATGGGAATGGGAAGAATTGGGACAAAAATTGGAAAATTTTTAAGGGACTTTGAAAAAATTTCAACTGGAATTTTAGCCATTTTTTGACGTGAAATTGTAAACATGTGGCCATGGATTTTGAAAATTCTAGAGAGAATTTTAAAAGCTTCAAGAGAATTTCAACAATTTTGAGAGGGATTTGAAAAGTTTCAATGGGAATGGGAAGAATTGGGACAAAAATTGGAAAATTTTTAAGGGACTTTGAAAAAATTTCAACTGGAATTTTAGCCATTTTTTGACGTGAAATTGTAAACATGTGGACACGGATTTTGAAAATTCTAGAGAGAATTTTAAAAGCTTCAAGAGAATTTCAACAATTTTGAGAGGGATTTGAAAAGTTTCAATGGGAATGGGAAGAATTGGGACAAAAATTGGAAAATTTTGAAGGGACTTTGAAAAAATTTCAACTGGAATTTTAGCCATTTTTTGACGTGAAATTGTAAACATGTGGACATGGATTTTGAAAATTCTAGAGAGAATTTTAAAAGCTTCAACAGAATTTCAACAATTTTGAGAGGGATTTGAAAAGTTTCAATGGGAATGGGAAGAATTGGGACAAAAATTGGAAAATTTTCAAGGGACTTTGAAAAAATTTCAGCTGGAATTTTAGCCATTTTTTGACGTGAAATTGTAAACATGTGGACATGGATTTTGAAAATTCTAGAGAGAATTTTAAAAGCTTCAAGAGAATTTCAACAATTTTGAGAGGGATTTGAAAAGTTTCAATGGGAATGGGAAGAATTGGGACAAAAATTGGAAAATTTTTAAGGGACTTTGAAAAAATTTCAACTGGAATTTTAGCCATTTTTTGACGTGAAATTGTAAACATGTGGACATGGATTTTGAAAATTCTAGAGAGAATTTTAAAAGCTTCAACAGAATTTCAACAATTTTGAGAGGGATTTGAAAAGTTTCAATGGGAATGGGAAGAATTGGGACAAAAATTGGAAAATTTTTAAGGGACTTTGAAAAAATTTCAGCTGGAATTTTAGCAATTTTTTTACGTGAAATTGTAAACATGTGGCCATGGATTTTGAAAATTCTAGAGAGAATTTTAAAAGCTTCAAGAGAATTTCAACAATTTTGAGAGGGATTTGAAAAGTTTCAATGGGAATGGGAAGAATTGGGACAAAAATTGGAAAATTTTTAAGGGACTTTGAAAAAATTTCAACTGGAATTTTAGCCATTTTTTGACGTGAAATTGTAAACATGTGGCCATGGATTTTGAAAATTCTAGAGAGAATTTTAAAAGCTTCAACAGAATTTCAACAATTTTGAGAGGGATTTGAAAAGTTTCAATGGGAATGGGAAGAATTGGGACAAAAATTGGAATATTTTTAAGGGACTTTGAAAAAATTTCAACTGGAATTTTAGCCATTTTTTGTCATGAAATTGTAAACATGTGGACATGGATTTTGAAAATTCTAGAGAGAATTTTAAAAGCTTCAAGAGAATTTCAACAATTTTGAGAGGGATTTGAAAAGTTTCAATGGGAATGGGAAGAATTGGGACAAAAATTGGAAAATTTTTAAGGGACTTTGAAAAAATTTCAGCTGGAATTTTAGCAATTTTTTTACGTGAAATTGTAAACATGTGGCCATGGATTTTGAAAATTCTAGAGAGAATTTTAAAAGCTTCAAGAGAATTTCAGCAATTTTGAGAGGGATTTGAAAAGTTTCAATGGGAATGGGAAGAATTGGGACAAAAATTGGAAAATTTTTAAGGGACTTTGAAAAAATTTCAACTGGAATTTTAGCCATTTTTTGACGTGAAATTGTAAACATGTGGACATGGATTTTGAAAATTCTAGAGAGAATTTTAAAAGCTTCAACAGAATTTCAACAATTTTGAGAGGGATTTGAAAAGTTTCAATGGGAATGGGAAGAATTGGGACAAAAATTGGAAAATTTTCAAGGGACTTTGAAAAAATTTCAGCTGGAATTTTAGCCATTTTTTGACGTGAAATTGTAAACATGTGGACATGGATTTTGAAAATTCTAGAGAGAATTTTAAAAGCTTCAACAGAATTTCAACAATTTTGAGAGGAATTTGAAAAGTTTCAATGGGAATGGGAAGAATTGGGACAAAAATTGGAAAATTTTTAAGGGACTTTGAAAAAATTTCAACTGGAATTTTAGCCATTTTTTGACGTGAAATTGTAAACATGTGGCCATGGATTTTGAAAATTCTAGAGAGAATTTTAAAAGCTTCAAGAGAATTTCAACAATTTTGAGAGGGATTTGAAAAGTTTCAATGGGAATGGGAAGAATTGGGACAAAAATTGGAAAATTTTTAAGGGACTTTGAAAAAATTTCAACTGGAATTTTAGCCATTTTTTGACGTGAAATTGTAAACATGTGGACATGGATTTTGAAAATTCTAGAGAGAATTTTAAAAGCTTCAAGAGAATTTCAACAATTTTGAGAGGGATTTGAAAAGTTTCAATGGGAATGGGAAGAATTGGGACAAAAATTGGAAAATTTTTAAGGGACTTTGAAAAAATTTCAACTGGAATTTTAGCCATTTTTTTATGTGAAATTGTAAACATGTGGACATGGATTTTGAAAATTCTAGAGAGAATTTTAAAAGCTTCAACAGAATTTCAACAATTTTGAGAGGAATTTGAAAAGTTTCAATGGGAATGGGAAGAATTGGGACAAAAATTGGAAAATTTTTAAGGGACTTTGAAAAAATTTCAACTGGAATTTTAGCATTTTTTTTTACGTGAAATTGTAAACATGTGGCCATGGATTTTGAAAATTCTAGAGAGAATTTTAAAAGCTTCAAGAGAATTTCAACAATTTTGAGAGGGATTTGAAAAGTTTCAATGGAATTGGGACAAAAATTGGAAAATTTTTAAGGGACTTTGAAAAAATTTCAACTGGAATTTTAGCCATTTTTTGACGTGAAATTGTAAACATGTGGACATGGATTTTGAAAATTCTAGAGAGAATTTTAAAAGCTTCAACAGAATTTCAACAATTTTGAGAGGGATTTGAAAAGTTTCAATGGGAATGGGAAGAATTGGGACAAAAATTGGAAAACTTTTAAGGGACTTTGAAAAAATTTCCACTGGAATTTTAGCAATTTTTTGACGTGAAATTGTAAACATGTGGCCATGGATTTTGAAAATTCTAGAGAGAATTTTAAAAGCTTCAACAGAATTTCAACAATTTTGAGAGGGATTTGAAAAGTTTCAATGGGAATGGGAAGAATTGGGACAAAAATTGGAAAATTTTTAAGGGACTTTGAAAAAATTTCAACTGGAATTTTAGCCATTTTTTTACGTGAAATTGTAAACATGTGGCCATGGATTTTGAAAATTCTAGAGAGAATTTTAAAAGCTTCAAGAGAATTTCAACAATTTTGAGAGGGATTTGAAAAGTTTCAATGGGAATGGGAAGAATTGGGACAAAAATTGGAAAATTTTTAAGGGACTTTGAAAAAATTTCAACTGGAATTTTAGCCATTTTTTGACGTGAAATTGTAAACATGTGGACATGGATTTTGAAAATTCTAGAGAGAATTTTAAAAGCTTCAAGAGAATTTCAACAATTTTGAGAGGGATTTGAAAAGTTTCAATGGGAATGGGAAGAATTGGGACAAAAATTGGAAAATTTTTAAGGGACTTTGAAAAAATTTCAACTGGAATTTTAGCCATTTTTTTATGTGAAATTGTAAACATGTGGACATGGATTTTGAAAATTCTAGAGAGAATTTTAAAAGCTTCAACAGAATTTCAACAATTTTGAGAGGAATTTGAAAAGTTTCAATGGGAATGGGAAGAATTGGGACAAAAATTGGAAAATTTTTAAGGGACTTTGAAAAAATTTCAACTGGAATTTTAGCATTTTTTTTTACGTGAAATTGTAAACATGTGGCCATGGATTTTGAAAATTCTAGAGAGAATTTTAAAAGCTTCAAGAGAATTTCAACAATTTTGAGAGGGATTTGAAAAGTTTCAATGGAATTGGGACAAAAATTGGAAAATTTTTAAGGGACTTTGAAAAAATTTCAACTGGAATTTTAGCCATTTTTTGACGTGAAATTGTAAACATGTGGACATGGATTTTGAAAATTCTAGAGAGAATTTTAAAAGCTTCAACAGAATTTCAACAATTTTGAGAGGGATTTGAAAAGTTTCAATGGGAATGGGAAGAATTGGGACAAAAATTGGAAAACTTTTAAGGGACTTTGAAAAAATTTCAACTGGAATTTTAGCAATTTTTTGACGTGAAATTGTAAACATGTGGCCATGGATTTTGAAAATTCTAGAGAGAATTTTAAAAGCTTCAACAGAATTTCAACAATTTTGAGAGGGATTTGAAAAGTTTCAATGGGAATGGGAAGAATTGGGACAAAAATTGGAAAATTTTTAAGGGACTTTGAAAAAATTTCAACTGGAATTTTAGCCATTTTTTGACGTGAAATTGTAAACATGTGGCCATGGATTTTGAAAATTCTAGAGAGAATTTTAAAAGCTTCAACAGAATTTCAACAATTTTGAGAGGGATTTGAAAAGTTTCAATGGGAATGGGAAGAATTGGGACAAAAATTGGAAAATTTTTAAGGGACTTTGAAAAAATTTCAACTGGAATTTTAGCCATTTTTTGACGTGAAATTGTAAACATGTGGACACGGATTTTGAAAATTCTAGAGAGAATTTTAAAAGCTTCAAGAGAATTTCAACAATTTTGAGAGGGATTTGAAAAGTTTCAATGGGAATGGGAAGAATTGGGACAAAAATTGGAAAATTTTGAAGGGACTTTGAAAAAATTTCAACTGGAATTTTAGCCATTTTTTGACGTGAAATTGTAAACATGTGGACATGGATTTTGAAAATTCTAGAGAGAATTTTAAAAGCTTCAAGAGAATTTCAACAATTTGGAGAGGGATTTGAAAAGTTTCAATGGGAATGGGAAGAATTGGGACAAAAATTGGAAAATTTTGAAGGGACTTTGAAAAAATTTCAACCGGAATTTTAGCCATTTTTTGACGTGAAATTGTAAACATGTGGACATGGATTTTGAAAATTCTAGAGAGAATTTTAAAAGCTTCAACAGAATTTCAACAATTTTGAGAGGGATTTGAAAAGTTTCAATGGGAATGGGAAGAATTGGGACAAAAATTGGAAAACTTTTAAGGGACTTTGAAAAAATTTCAACTGGAATTTTAACAATTTTTTTATGTGAAATTGTAAACATGTGGCCATGGATTTTGAAAATTCTAGAGAGAATTTTAAAAGCTTCAAGAGAATTTCAACAATTTTGAGAGGGATTTGAAAAGTTTCAATGGGAATGGGAAGAATTGGGACAAAAATTGGAAAATTTTTAAGGGACTTTGAAAAAATTTCAGCTGGAATTTTAGCCATTTTTTGACGTGAAATTGTAAACATGTGGACATGGATTTTGAAAATTCTAGAGAGAATTTTAAAAGCTTCAACAGAATTTCAACAATTTTGAGAGGGATTTGAAAAGTTTCAATGGGAATGGGAAGAATTGGGACAAAAATTGGAAAATTTTTAAGGGACTTTGAAAAAATTTCAACTGGAATTTTAGCCATTTTTTGACGTGAAATTGTAAACATGTGGACATGGATTTTGAAAATTCTAGAGAGAATTTTAAAAGCTTCAAGAGAATTTCAACAATTTTGAGAGGGATTTGAAAAGTTTCAATGGGAATGGGAAGAATTGGGACAAAAATTGGAAAATTTTTAAGGGACTTTGAAAATATTTCAACTGGAATTTTAACAATTTTTTTATGTGAAATTGTAAACATGTGGACATGGATTTTGAAAATTCTAGAGAGAATTTTAAAAGCTTCAACAGAATTTCAACAATTTTGAGAGGGATTTGAAAAGTTTCAATGGGAATGGGAAGAATTGGGACAAAAATTGGAAAATTTTTAAGGGACTTTGAAAAAATTTCAACTGGAATTTTAGCCATTTTTTTATGTGAAATTGTAAACATGTGGCCATGGATTTTGAAAATTCTAGAGAGAATTTTAAAAGCTTCAAGAGAATTTCAACAATTTTGAGAGGGATTTGAAAAGTTTCAATGGGAATGGGAAGAATTGGGACAAAAATTGGAAAATTTTTAAGGGACTTTGAAAAAATTTCAGCTGGAATTTTAGCCATTTTTTGACGTGAAATTGTAAACATGTGGACATGGATTTTGAAAATTCTAGAGAGAATTTTAAAAGCTTCAACAGAATTTCAACAATTTTGAGAGGGATTTGAAAAGTTTCAATGGGAATGGGAAGAATTGGGACAAAAATTGGAAAATTTTTAAGGGACTTTGAAAAAATTTCAACTGGAATTTTAGCCATTTTTTGACGTGAAATTGTAAACATGTGGCCATGGATTTTGAAAATTCTAGAGAGAATTTTAAAAGCTTCAACAGAATTTCAACAATTTTGAGAGGGATTTGAAAAGTTTCAATGGGAATGGGAAGAATTGGGACAAAAATTGGAAAATTTTTAAGGGACTTTGAAAAAATTTCAACTGGAATTTTAGCCATTTTTTTATGTGAAATTGTAAACATGTGGCCATGGATTTTGAAAATTCTAGAGAGAATTTTAAAAGCTTCAAGAGAATTTCAACAATTTTGAGAGGGATTTGAAAAGTTTCAATGGGAATGGGAAGAATTGGGACAAAAATTGGAAAATTTTTAAGGGACTTGGAAAAAATTTCAACTGGAATTTTAGCCATTTTTTGACGTGAAATTGTAAACATGTGGACATGGATTTTGAAAATTCTAGAGAGAATTTTAAAAGCTTCAAGAGAATTTCAACAATTTTGAGAGGGATTTGAAAAGTTTCAATGGGAATGGGAAGAATTGGGACAAAAATTGGAAAATTTTTAAGGGACTTTGAAAAAATTTCAGCTGGAATTTTAGCCATTTTTTGACGTGAAATTGTAAACATGTGGACATGGATTTTGAAAATTCTAGAGAGAATTTTAAAAGCTTCAAGAGAATTTCAACAATTTTGAGAGGGATTTGAAAAGTTTCAATGGGAATGGGAAGAATTGGGACAAAAATTGGAAAATTTTTAAGGGACTTTGAAAATATTTCAACTGGAATTTTAACAATTTTTTTATGTGAAATTGTAAACATGTGGACATGGATTTTGAAAATTCTAGAGAGAATTTTAAAAGCTTCAACAGAATTTCAACAATTTTGAGAGGGATTTGAAAAGTTTCAATGGGAATGGGAAGAATTGGGACAAAAATTGGAAAATTTTTAAGGGACTTTGAAAAAATTTCAACTGGAATTTTAGCCATTTTTTTATGTGAAATTGTAAACATGTGGCCATGGATTTTGAAAATTCTAGAGAGAATTTTAAAAGCTTCAAGAGAATTTCAACAATTTTGAGAGGGATTTGAAAAGTTTCAATGGGAATGGGAAGAATTGGGACAAAAATTGGAAAATTTTTAAGGGACTTTGAAAAAATTTCAGCTGGAATTTTAGCCATTTTTTGACGTGAAATTGTAAACATGTGGACATGGATTTTGAAAATTCTAGAGAGAATTTTAAAAGCTTCAACAGAATTTCAACAATTTTGAGAGGGATTTGAAAAGTTTCAATGGGAATGGGAAGAATTGGGACAAAAATTGGAAAATTTTTAAGGGACTTTGAAAAAATTTCAACTGGAATTTTAGCCATTTTTTGACGTGAAATTGTAAACATGTGGCCATGGATTTTGAAAATTCTAGAGAGAATTTTAAAAGCTTCAACAGAATTTCAACAATTTTGAGAGGGATTTGAAAAGTTTCAATGGGAATGGGAAGAATTGGGACAAAAATTGGAAAATTTTTAAGGGACTTTGAAAAAATTTCAACTGGAATTTTAGCCATTTTTTTATGTGAAATTGTAAACATGTGGCCATGGATTTTGAAAATTCTAGAGAGAATTTTAAAAGCTTCAAGAGAATTTCAACAATTTTGAGAGGGATTTGAAAAGTTTCAATGGGAATGGGAAGAATTGGGACAAAAATTGGAAAATTTTTAAGGGACTTGGAAAAAATTTCAACTGGAATTTTAGCCATTTTTTGACGTGAAATTGTAAACATGTGGACATGGATTTTGAAAATTCTAGAGAGAATTTTAAAAGCTTCAAGAGAATTTCAACAATTTTGAGAGGGATTTGAAAAGTTTCAATGGGAATGGGAAGAATTGGGACAAAAATTGGAAAACTTTTAAGGGACTTTGAAAAAATTTCAACTGGAATTTTAGCCATTTTTTGACGTGAAATTGTAAACATGTGGCCATGGATTTTGAAAATTCTAGAGAGAATTTTAAAAGCTTCAACAGAATTTCAACAATTTTGAGAGGGATTTGAAAAGTTTCAATGGGAATGGGAAGAATTGGGACAAAAATTGGAAAACTTTTAAGGGACTTTGAAAAAATTTCAACTGGAATTTTAGCCATTTTTTGACGTGAAATTGTAAACATGTGGACATGGATTTTGAAAATTCTAGAGAGAATTTTAAAAGCTTCAACAGAATTTCAACAATTTTGAGAGGGATTTGAAAAGTTTCAATGGGAATGGGAAGAATTGGGACAAAAATTGGAAAATTTTGAAGGGACTTTGAAAAAATTTCAACTGGAATTTTAGCCATTTTTTGACGTGAAATTGTAAACATGTGGCCATGGATTTTGAAAATTCTAGAGAGAATTTTAAAAGCTTCAACAGAATTTCAACAATTTTGAGAGGGATTTGAAAAGTTTCAATGGGAATGGGAAGAATTGGGACAAAAATTGGAAAATTTTTAAGGGACTTTGAAAAAATTTCAACTGGAATTTTAGCATTTTTTTTTATGTGAAATTGTAAACATGTGGCCATGGATTTTGAAAATTCTAGAGAGAATTTTAAAAGCTTCAAGAGAATTTCAACAATTTTGAGAGGGATTTGAAAAGTTTCAATGGGAATGGGAAGAATTGGGACAAAAATTGGAAAACTTTTAAGGGACTTTGAAAAAATTTCAACTGGAATTTTAGCCATTTTTTGACGTGAAATTGTAAACATGTGGCCATGGATTTTGAAAATTCTAGAGAGAATTTTAAAAGCTTCAACAGAATTTCAACAATTTTGAGAGGGATTTGAAAAGTTTCAATGGGAATGGGAAGAATTGGGACAAAAATTGGAAAACTTTTAAGGGACTTTGAAAAAATTTCAACTGGAATTTTAGCCATTTTTTGACGTGAAATTGTAAACATGTGGACATGGATTTTGAAAATTCTAGAGAGAATTTTAAAAGCTTCAACAGAATTTCAACAATTTTGAGAGGGATTTGAAAAGTTTCAATGGGAATGGGAAGAATTGGGACAAAAATTGGAAAATTTTTAAGGGACTTTGAAAAAATTTCAACTGGAATTTTAGCCATTTTTTGACGTGAAATTGTAAACATGTGGCCATGGATTTTGAAAATTCTAGAGAGAATTTTAAAAGCTTCAACAGAATTTCAACAATTTTGAGAGGGATTTGAAAAGTTTCAAGGGGAAGGGGAAGAATTGGGACAAAAATTGGAAAATTTTTAAGGGACTTTGAAAAAATTTCAACTGGAATTTTAGCATTTTTTTTTACGTGAAATTGTAAACATGTGGCCATGGATTTTGAAAATTCTAGAGAGAATTTTAAAAGCTTCAAGAGAATTTCAACAATTTTGAGAGGGATTTGAAAAGTTTCAATGGAATTGGGACAAAAATTGGAAAATTTTTAAGGGACTTTGAAAAAATTTCAACTGGAATTTTAGCCATTTTTTGACGTGAAATTGTAAACATGTGGACATGGATTTTGAAAATTCTAGAGAGAATTTTAAAAGCTTCAAGAGAATTTCAACAATTTTGAGAGGGATTTGAAAAGTTTCAATGGGAATGGGAAGAATTGGGACAAAAATTGGAAAATTTTTAAGGGACTTTGAAAAAATTTCAACTGGAATTTTAGCATTTTTTTTTACGTGAAATTGTAAACATGTGGCCATGGATTTTGAAAATTCTAGAGAGAATTTTAAAAGCTTCAAGAGAATTTCAACAATTTTGAGAGGGATTTGAAAAGTTTCAATGGAATTGGGACAAAAATTGGAAAATTTTTAAGGGACTTTGAAAAAATTTCAACTGGAATTTTAGCCATTTTTTGACGTGAAATTGTAAACATGTGGACATGGATTTTGAAAATTCTAGAGAGAATTTTAAAAGCTTCAACAGAATTTCAACAATTTTGAGAGGGATTTGAAAAGTTTCAATGGGAATGGGAAGAATTGGGACAAAAATTGGAAAACCTTTAAGGGACTTTGAAAAAATTTCCACTGGAATTTTAGCCATTTTTTGACGTGAAATTGTAAACATGTGGACATGGATTTTGAAAATTCTAGAGAGAATTTTAAAAGCTTCAAGAGAATTTCAACAATTTTGAGAGGGATTTGAAAAGTTTCAATGGGAATGGGAAGAATTGGGACAAAAATTGGAAAATTTTTAAGGGACTTTGAAAAAATTTCAACTGGAATTTTAGCCATTTTTTGTCGTGAAATTGTAAACATGTTGAAGTGGATTTTGAAAATTCTAGAGAGAATTTTAAAAGCTTCAAGAGAATTTCAACAATTTTGAGAGGGATTTGAAAAGTTTCAATGGGAATGGGAAGAATTGGGACAAAAATTGGAAAATTTTTAAGGGACTTGGAAAAAATTTCAACTGGAATTTTAGCAATTTTTTGACGTGAAATTGTAAACATGTGGCCATGGATTTTGAAAATTCTAGAGAGAATTTCAAAAGCTTCAAGAGAATTTCAACAATTTTGAGAGGGATTTGAAAAGTTTCAATGGGAATGGGAAGAATTGGGACAAAAATTGGAAAATTTTTAAGGGACTTTGAAAAAATTTCAACTGGAATTTTAGCCATTTTTTGACGTGAAATTGTAAACATGTGGACATGGATTTTGAAAATTCTAGAGAGAATTTTAAAAGCTTCAACAGAATTTCAACAATTTTGAGAGGGATTTGAAAAGTTTCAATGGGAATGGGAAGAATTGGGACAAAAATTGGAAAATTTTGAAGGGACTTTGAAAAAATTTCAACTGGAATTTTAGCCATTTTTTGACGTGAAATTGTAAACATGTGGCCATGGATTTTGAAAATTCTAGAGAGAATTTTAAAAGCTTCAAGAGAATTTCAACAATTTTGAGAGGGATTTGAAAAGTTTCAATGGGAATGGGAAGAATTGGGACAAAAATTGGAAAATTTTTAAGGGACTTTGAAAAAATTTCAACTGGAATTTTAGCAATTTCTTGACGTGAAATTGTAAACATGTGGACATGGATTTTGAAAATTCTAGAGAGAATTTTAAAAGCTTCAACAGAATTTCAACAATTTTGAGAGGGATTTGAAAAGTTTCAATGGGAATGGGAAGAATTGGGACAAAAATTGGAAAACTTTTAAGGGACTTTGAAAAAATTTCAACTGGAATTTTAGCCATTTTTTGACGTGAAATTGTAAACATGTGGACATGGATTTTGAAAATTCTAGAGAGAATTTTAAAAGCTTCAAGAGAATTTCAACAATTTTGAGAGGGATTTGAAAAGTTTCAATGGGAATGGGAAGAATTGGGACAAAAATTGGAAAATTTTCAAGGGACTTTGAAAAAATTTCAACTGGAATTTTAGCCATTTTTTGACGTGAAATTGTAAACATGTGGACATGGATTTTGAAAATTCTAGAGAGAATTTTAAAAGCTTCAAGAGAATTTCAACAATTTTGAGAGGGATTTGAAAAGTTTCAATGGGAATGGGAAGAATTGGGACAAAAATTGGAAAATTTTTAAGGGACTTTGAAAAAATTTCAACTGGAATTTTAGCCATTTTTTGACGTGAAATTGTAAACATGTGGACATGGATTTTGAAAATTCTAGAGAGAATTTTAAAAGCTTCAAGAGAATTTCAACAATTTTGAGAGGGATTTGAAAAGTTTCAATGGGAATGGGAAGAATTGGGACAAAAATTGGAAAATTTTTAAGGGACTTTGAAAAAATTTCAACTGGAATTTTAGCCATTTTTTGACGTGAAATTGTAAACATGTTGAAGTGGATTTTGAAAATTCTAGAGAGAATTTTAAAAGCTTCAACAGAATTTCAACAATTTTGAGAGGGATTTGAAAAGTTTCAATGGGAATGGGAAGAATTGGGACAAAAATTGGAAAATTTTTAAGGGACTTGGAAAAAATTTCAACTGGAATTTTAGCAATTTTTTGTCATGAAATTGTAAACATGTGGACATGGATTTTGAAAATTCTAGAGAGAATTTTAAAAGCTTCAAGAGAATTTCAACAATTTTGAGAGGGATTTGAAAAGTTTCAATGGGAATGGGAAGAATTGGGACAAAAATTGGAAAATTTTGAAGGGACTTTGAAAAAATTTCAACTGGAATTTTAGCCATTTTTTTATGTGAAATTGTAAACATGTGGCCATGGATTTTGAAAATTCTAGAGAGAATTTTAAAAGCTTCAAGAGAATTTCAACAATTTTGAGAGGGATTTGAAAAGTTTCAATGGGAATGGGAAGAATTGGGACAAAAATTGGAAAATTTTTAAGGGACTTTGAAAAAATTTCAGCTGGAATTTTAGCAATTTTTTTATGTGAAATTGTAAACATGTGGCCATGGATTTTGAAAATTCTAGAGAGAATTTTAAAAGCTTCAAGAGAATTTCAACAATTTTGAGAGGGATTTGAAAAGTTTCAATGGGAATGGGAAGAATTGGGACAAAAATTGGAAAATTTTTAAGGGACTTTGAAAAAATTTCAACTGGAATTTTAGCCATTTTTTGACGTGAAATTGTAAACATGTGGCCATGGATTTTGAAAATTCTAGAGAGAATTTTAAAAGCTTCAACAGAATTTCAACAATTTTGAGAGGGATTTGAAAAGTTTCAATGGGAATGGGAAGAATTGGGACAAAAATTGGAAAATTTTTAAGGGACTTTGAAAAAATTTCAACTGGAATTTTAGCAATTTCTTGACGTGAAATTGTAAACATGTGGCCATGGATTTTGAAAATTCTAGAGAGAATTTTAAAAGCTTCAAGAGAATTTCAACAATTTTGAGAGGGATTTGAAAAGTTTCAATGGGAATGGGAAGAATTGGGACAAAAATTGGAAAATTTTTAAGGGACTTTGAAAAAATTTCAACTGGAATTTTAGCCATTTTTTGACGTGAAATTGTAAACATGTGGCCATGGATTTTGAAAATTCTAGAGAGAATTTCAAAAGCTTCAAGAGAATTTCAACAATTTTGAGAGGGATTTGAAAAGTTTCAATGGGAATGGGAAGAATTGGGACAAAAATTGGAAAATTTTTAAGGGACTTTGAAAAAATTTCAACTGGAATTTTAGCCATTTTTTGACGTGAAATTGTAAACATGTGGACATGGATTTTGAAAATTCTAGAGAGAATTTTAAAAGCTTCAAGAGAATTTCAACAATTTTGAGAGGGATTTGAAAAGTTTCAATGGGAATGGGAAGAATTGGGACAAAAATTGGAAAATTTTTAAGGGACTTGGAAAAAATTTCAACTGGAATTTTAGCCATTTTTTGACGTGAAATTGTAAACATGTGGCCATGGATTTTGAAAATTCTAGAGAGAATTTTAAAAGCTTCAAGAGAATTTCAACAATTTTGAGAGGGATTTGAAAAGTTTCAATGGGAATGGGAAGAATTGGGACAAAAATTGGAAAATTTTTAAGGGACTTTGAAAAAATTTCAACTGGAATTTTAGCAATTTCTTGACGTGAAATTGTAAACATGTGGCCTTGGATTTTGAAAATTCTAGAGAGAATTTTAAAAGCTTCAAGAGAATTTCAACAATTTTGAGAGGGATTTGAAAAGTTTCAATGGGAATGGGAAGAATTGGGACAAAAATTGGAAAACTTTTAAGGGACTTTGAAAAAATTTCAACTGGAATTTTAGCCATTTTTTGACGTGAAATTGTAAACATGTGGACATGGATTTTGAAAATTCTAGAGAGAATTTTAAAAGCTTCAAGAGAATTTCAACAATTTTGAGAGGGATTTGAAAAGTTTCAATGGGAATGGGAAGAATTGGGACAAAAATTGGAAAATTTTTAAGGGACTTTGAAAAAATTTCAACTGGAATTTTAGCCATTTTTTGACGTGAAATTGTAAACATGTGGACATGGATTTTGAAAATTCTAGAGAGAATTTTAAAAGCTTCAAGAGAATTTCAACAATTTTGAGAGGGATTTGAAAAGTTTCAATGGGAATGGGAAGAATTGGGACAAAAATTGGAAAATTTTTAAGGGACTTTGAAAAAATTTCAACTGGAATTTTAGCCATTTTTTGACGTGAAATTGTAAACATGTTGAAGTGGATTTTGAAAATTCTAGAGAGAATTTTAAAAGCTTCAACAGAATTTCAACAATTTTGAGAGGGATTTGAAAAGTTTCAATGGGAATGGGAAGAATTGGGACAAAAATTGGAAAATTTTTAAGGGACTTGGAAAAAATTTCAACTGGAATTTTAGCAATTTTTTGTCATGAAATTGTAAACATGTGGACATGGATTTTGAAAATTCTAGAGAGAATTTTAAAAGCTTCAAGAGAATTTCAACAATTTTGAGAGGGATTTGAAAAGTTTCAATGGGAATGGGAAGAATTGGGACAAAAATTGGAAAATTTTGAAGGGACTTTGAAAAAATTTCAACTGGAATTTTAGCCATTTTTTTATGTGAAATTGTAAACATGTGGCCATGGATTTTGAAAATTCTAGAGAGAATTTTAAAAGCTTCAAGAGAATTTCAACAATTTTGAGAGGGATTTGAAAAGTTTCAATGGGAATGGGAAGAATTGGGACAAAAATTGGAAAATTTTTAAGGGACTTTGAAAAAATTTCAGCTGGAATTTTAGCAATTTTTTTATGTGAAATTGTAAACATGTGGCCATGGATTTTGAAAATTCTAGAGAGAATTTTAAAAGCTTCAAGAGAATTTCAACAATTTTGAGAGGGATTTGAAAAGTTTCAATGGGAATGGGAAGAATTGGGACAAAAATTGGAAAATTTTTAAGGGACTTTGAAAAAATTTCAACTGGAATTTTAGCCATTTTTTGACGTGAAATTGTAAACATGTGGCCATGGATTTTGAAAATTCTAGAGAGAATTTTAAAAGCTTCAAGAGAATTTCAACAATTTTGAGAGGGATTTGAAAAGTTTCAATGGGAATGGGAAGAATTGGGACAAAAATTGGAAAATTTTTAAGGGACTTTGAAAAAATTTCAACTGGAATTTTAGCAATTTCTTGACGTGAAATTGTAAACATGTGGCCATGGATTTTGAAAATTCTAGAGAGAATTTTAAAAGCTTCAAGAGAATTTCAACAATTTTGAGAGGGATTTGAAAAGTTTCAATGGGAATGGGAAGAATTGGGACAAAAATTGGAAAACTTTTAAGGGACTTTGAAAAAATTTCAACTGGAATTTTAGCCATTTTTTGACGTGAAATTGTAAACATGTGGACATGGATTTTGAAAATTCTAGAGAGAATTTTAAAAGCTTCAAGAGAATTTCAACAATTTTGAGAGGGATTTGAAAAGTTTCAATGGGAATGGGAAGAATTGGGACAAAAATTGGAAAATTTTTAAGGGACTTTGAAAAAATTTCAACTGGAATTTTAGCATTTTTTTGACGTGAAATTGTAAACATGTGGACATGGATTTTGAAAATTCTAGAGAGAATTTTAAAAGCTTCAACAGAATTTCAACAATTTTGAGAGGGATTTGAAAAGTTTCAATGGGAATGGGAAGAATTGGGACAAAAATTGGAAAATTTTTAAGGGACTTTGAAAAAATTTCAGCTGGAATTTTAGCAATTTTTTGACGTGAAATTGTAAACATGTGGCCATGGATTTTGAAAATTCTAGAGAGAATTTTAAAAGCTTCAAGAGAATTTCAACAATTTTGAGAGGGATTTGAAAAGTTTCAATGGGAATGGGAAGAATTGGGACAAAAATTGGAAAATTTTTAAGGGACTTTGAAAAAATTTCAACTGGAATTTTAGCCATTTTTTGACGTGAAATTGTAAACATGTGGACATGGATTTTGAAAATTCTAGAGAGAATTTTAAAAGCTTCAAGAGAATTTCAACAATTTTGAGAGGGATTTGAAAAGTTTCAATGGGAATGGGAAGAATTGGGACAAAAATTGGAAAATTTTGAAGGGACTTTGAAAAAATTTCAACTGGAATTTTAGCCATTTTTTTATGTGAAATTGTAAACATGTGGCCATGGATTTTGAAAATTCTAGAGAGAATTTTAAAAGCTTCAAGAGAATTTCAACAATTTTGAGAGGGATTTGAAAAGTTTCAATGGGAATGGGAAGAATTGGGACAAAAATTGGAAAATTTTTAAGGGACTTTGAAAAAATTTCAGCTGGAATTTTAGCAATTTTTTTATGTGAAATTGTAAACATGTGGCCATGGATTTTGAAAATTCTAGAGAGAATTTTAAAAGCTTCAAGAGAATTTCAACAATTTTGAGAGGGATTTGAAAAGTTTCAATGGGAATGGGAAGAATTGGGACAAAAATTGGAAAATTTTTAAGGGACTTTGAAAAAATTTCAACTGGAATTTTAGCCATTTTTTGACGTGAAATTGTAAACATGTGGCCATGGATTTTGAAAATTCTAGAGAGAATTTTAAAAGCTTCAACAGAATTTCAACAATTTTGAGAGGGATTTGAAAAGTTTCAATGGGAATGGGAAGAATTGGGACAAAAATTGGAAAATTTTTAAGGGACTTTGAAAAAATTTCAACTGGAATTTTAGCAATTTCTTGACGTGAAATTGTAAACATGTGGCCATGGATTTTGAAAATTCTAGAGAGAATTTTAAAAGCTTCAAGAGAATTTCAACAATTTTGAGAGGGATTTGAAAAGTTTCAATGGGAATGGGAAGAATTGGGACAAAAATTGGAAAATTTTTAAGGGACTTTGAAAAAATTTCAACTGGAATTTTAGCCATTTTTTGACGTGAAATTGTAAACATGTGGACATGGATTTTGAAAATTCTAGAGAGAATTTTAAAAGCTTCAAGAGAATTTCAACAATTTTGAGAGGGATTTGAAAAGTTTCAATGGGAATGGGAAGAATTGGGACAAAAATTGGAAAATTTTTAAGGGACTTTGAAAAAATTTCAACTGGAATTTTAGCATTTTTTTGACGTGAAATTGTAAACATGTGGACATGGATTTTGAAAATTCTAGAGAGAATTTTAAAAGCTTCAACAGAATTTCAACAATTTTGAGAGGGATTTGAAAAGTTTCAATGGGAATGGGAAGAATTGGGACAAAAATTGGAAAATTTTTAAGGGACTTTGAAAAAATTTCAGCTGGAATTTTAGAAATTTTTTGACGTGAAATTGTAAACATGTGGCCATGGATTTTGAAAATTCTAGAGAGAATTTTAAAAGCTTCAAGAGAATTTCAACAATTTTGAGAGGGATTTGAAAAGTTTCAATGGGAATGGGAAGAATTGTGACAAAAATTGGAAAATTTTTAAGGGACTTTGAAAAAATTTCAACTGGAATTTTAGCCATTTTTTGACGTGAAATTGTAAACATGTTGAAGTGGATTTTGAAAATTCTAGAGAGAATTTTAAAAGCTTCAACAGAATTTCAACAATTTTGAGAGGGATTTGAAAAGTTTCAATGGGAATGGGAAGAATTGGGACAAAAATTGGAAAATTTTTAAGGGACTTGGAAAAAATTTCAACTGGAATTTTAGCCATTTTTTGTCATGAAATTGTAAACATGTGGACATGGATTTTGAAAATTCTAGAGAGAATTTTAAAAGCTTCAAGAGAATTTCAACAATTTTGAGAGGGATTTGAAAAGTTTCAATGGGAATGGGAAGAATTGGGACAAAAATTGGAAAATTTTGAAGGGACTTTGAAAAAATTTCAACTGGAATTTTAGCCATTTTTTTATGTGAAATTGTAAACATGTGGCCATGGATTTTGAAAATTCTAGAGAGAATTTTAAAAGCTTCAAGAGAATTTCAACAATTTTGAGAGGGATTTGAAAAGTTTCAATGGGAATGGGAAGAATTGGGACAAAAATTGGAAAATTTTTAAGGGACTTTGAAAAAATTTCAGCTGGAATTTTAGCAATTTTTTTATGTGAAATTGTAAACATGTGGCCATGGATTTTGAAAATTCTAGAGAGAATTTTAAAAGCTTCAAGAGAATTTCAACAATTTTGAGAGGGATTTGAAAAGTTTCAATGGGAATGGGAAGAATTGGGACAAAAATTGGAAAATTTTTAAGGGACTTTGAAAAAATTTCAACTGGAATTTTAGCCATTTTTTGACGTGAAATTGTAAACATGTGGCCATGGATTTTGAAAATTCTAGAGAGAATTTTAAAAGCTTCAACAGAATTTCAACAATTTTGAGAGGGATTTGAAAAGTTTCAATGGGAATGGGAAGAATTGGGACAAAAATTGGAAAATTTTTAAGGGACTTTGAAAAAATTTCAACTGGAATTTTAGCAATTTCTTGACGTGAAATTGTAAACATGTGGCCATGGATTTTGAAAATTCTAGAGAGAATTTTAAAAGCTTCAAGAGAATTTCAACAATTTTGAGAGGGATTTGAAAAGTTTCAATGGGAATGGGAAGAATTGGGACAAAAATTGGAAAACTTTTAAGGGACTTTGAAAAAATTTCAACTGGAATTTTAGCCATTTTTTGACGTGAAATTGTAAACATGTGGACATGGATTTTGAAAATTCTAGAGAGAATTTTAAAAGCTTCAAGAGAATTTCAACAATTTTGAGAGGGATTTGAAAAGTTTCAATGGGAATGGGAAGAATTGGGACAAAAATTGGAAAATTTTTAAGGGACTTTGAAAAAATTTCAACTGGAATTTTAGCATTTTTTTGACGTGAAATTGTAAACATGTGGACATGGATTTTGAAAATTCTAGAGAGAATTTTAAAAGCTTCAACAGAATTTCAACAATTTTGAGAGGGATTTGAAAAGTTTCAATGGGAATGGGAAGAATTGGGACAAAAATTGGAAAATTTTTAAGGGACTTTGAAAAAATTTCAGCTGGAATTTTAGCAATTTTTTGACGTGAAATTGTAAACATGTGGCCATGGATTTTGAAAATTCTAGAGATAATTTTAAAAGCTTCAAGAGAATTTCAACAATTTTGAGAGGGATTTGAAAAGTTTCAATGGGAATGGGAAGAATTGGGACAAAAATTGGAAAATTTTTAAGGGACTTTGAAAAAATTTCAACTGGAATTTTAGCCATTTTTTGACGTGAAATTGTAAACATGTGGACATGGATTTTGAAAATTCTAGAGAGAATTTTAAAAGCTTCAAGAGAATTTCAACAATTTTGAGAGGGATTTGAAAAGTTTCAATGGGAATGGGAAGAATTGGGACAAAAATTGGAAAATTTTTAAGGGACTTTGAAAAAATTTCAACTGGAATTTTAGCCATTTTTTTATGTGAAATTGTAAACATGTGGCCATGGATTTTGAAAATTCTAGAGAGAATTTTAAAAGCTTCAAGAGAATTTCAACAATTTTGAGAGGGATTTGAAAAGTTTCAATGGGAATGGGAAGAATTGGGACAAAAATTGGAAAATTTTTAAGGGACTTTGAAAAAATTTCAGCTGGAATTTTAGCAATTTTTTTATGTGAAATTGTAAACATGTGGCCATGGATTTTGAAAATTCTAGAGAGAATTTTAAAAGCTTCAAGAGAATTTCAACAATTTTGAGAGGGATTTGAAAAGTTTCAATGGGAATGGGAAGAATTGGGACAAAAATTGGAAAATTTTTAAGGGACTTTGAAAAAATTTCAACTGGAATTTTAGCCATTTTTTGACGTGAAATTGTAAACATGTGGCCATGGATTTTGAAAATTCTAGAGAGAATTTTAAAAGCTTCAACAGAATTTCAACAATTTTGAGAGGGATTTGAAAAGTTTCAATGGGAATGGGAAGAATTGGAACAAAAATTGGAAAATTTTTAAGGGACTTTGAAAAAATTTCAACTGGAATTTTAGCAATTTCTTGACGTGAAATTGTAAACATGTGGCCATGGATTTTGAAAATTCTAGAGAGAATTTTAAAAGCTTCAAGAGAATTTCAACAATTTTGAGAGGGATTTGAAAAGTTTCAATGGGAATGGCAAGAATTGGGACAAAAATTGGAAAACTTTTAAGGGACTTTGAAAAAATTTCAACTGGAATTTTAGCCATTTTTTGACGTGAAATTGTAAACATGTGGACATGGATTTTGAAAATTCTAGAGAGAATTTTAAAAGCTTCAAGAGAATTTCAACAATTTTGAGAGGGATTTGAAAAGTTTCAATGGGAATGGGAAGAATTGGGACAAAAATTGGAAAATTTTTAAGGGACTTTGAAAAAATTTCAACTGGAATTTTAGCATTTTTTTGACGTGAAATTGTAAACATGTGGACATGGATTTTGAAAATTCTAGAGAGAATTTTAAAAGCTTCAACAGAATTTCAACAATTTTGAGAGGGATTTGAAAAGTTTCAATGGGAATGGGAAGAATTGGGACAAAAATTGGAAAATTTTTAAGGGACTTTGAAAAAATTTCAGCTGGAATTTTAGCAATTTTTTGACGTGAAATTGTAAACATGTGGCCATGGATTTTGAAAATTCTAGAGAGAATTTTAAAAGCTTCAAGAGAATTTCAACAATTTTGAGAGGGATTTGAAAAGTTTCAATGGGAATGGGAAGAATTGGGACAAAAATTGGAAAATTTTTAAGGGACTTTGAAAAAATTTCAACTGGAATTTTAGCCATTTTTTGACGTGAAATTGTAAACATGTGGCCATGGATTTTGAAAATTCTAGAGAGAATTTTAAAAGCTTCAAGAGAATTTCAACAATTTTGAGAGGGATTTGAAAAGTTTCAATGGGAATGGGAAGAATTGGGACAAAAATTGGAAAATTTTTAAGGGACTTTGAAAAAATTTCAACTGGAATTTTAGCCATTTTTTTATGTGAAATTGTAAACATGTGGCCATGGATTTTGAAAATTCTAGAGAGAATTTTAAAAGCTTCAAGAGAATTTCAACAATTTTGAGAGGGATTTGAAAAGTTTCAATGGGAATGGGAAGAATTGGGACAAAAATTGGAAAATTTTTAAGGGACTTTGAAAAAACTTCAACTGGAATTTTAGCCATTTTTTTACGTGAAATTGTAAACATGTGGCCATGGATTTTGAAAATTCTAGAGAGAATTTTAAAAGCTTCAAGAGAATTTCAACAATTTTGAGAGGGATTTGAAAAGTTTCAATGGGAATGGGAAGAATTGGGACAAAAATTGGAAAATTTTTAAGGGACTTTGAAAAAATTTCAACTGGAATTTTAGCCATTTTTTTATGTGAAATTGTAAACATGTGGACATGGATTTTGAAAATTCTAGAGAGAATTTTAAAAGCTTCAAGAGAATTTCAACAATTTTGAGAGGGATTTGAAAAGTTTCAATGGGAATGGGAAGAATTGGGACAAAAATTGAAAAATTTTTAAGGGACTTTGAAAAAATTTCAACTGGAATTTTAGCCATTTTTTGACGTGAAATTGTAAACATGTGGCCATGGATTTTGAAAATTCTAGAGAGAATTTTAAAAGCTTCAAGAGAATTTCAACAATTTTGAGAGGGATTTGAAAAGTTTCAATGGGAATGGGAAGAATTGGGACAAAAATTGGAAAATTTTTAAGGGACTTTGAAAAAATTTCAGCTGGAATTTTAGCAATTTTTTTACGTGAAATTGTAAACATGTGGACATGGATTTTGAAAATTCTAGAGAGAATTTTAAAAGCTTCAAGAGAATTTCAACAATTTTGAGAGGGATTTGAAAAGTTTCAATGGGAATGGGAAGAATTGGGACAAAAATTGGAAAATTTTGAAGGGACTTTGAAAAAATTTCAACTGGAATTTTAGCCATTTTTTTATGTGAAATTGTAAACATGTGGCCATGGATTTTGAAAATTCTAGAGAGAATTTTAAAAGCTTCAACAGAATTTCAACAATTTGGAGAGGGATTTGAAAAGTTTCAATGGGAATGGGAAGAATTGGGACAAAAATTGGAAAATTTTTAAGGGACTTTGAAAAAATTTCAACTGGAATTTTAGCCATTTTTTGACGTGAAATTGTAAACATGTGGCCATGGATTTTGAAAATTCTAGAGAGAATTTTAAAAGCTTCAAGAGAATTTCAACAATTTTGAGAGGGATTTGAAAAGTTTCAATGGGAATGGGAAGAATTGGGACAAAAATTGGAAAATTTTTAAGGGACTTTGAAAAAATTTCAACTGGAATTTTAGCCATTTTTTTATGTGAAATTGTAAACATGTGGACATGGATTTTGAAAATTCTAGAGAGAATTTTAAAAGCTTCAACAGAATTTCAACAATTTTGAGAGGGATTTGAAAAGTTTCAATGGGAATGGGAAGAATTGGGACAAAAATTGGAAAATTTTTAAGGGACTTTGAAAAAATTTCAACTGGAATTTTAGCCATTTTTTGACGTGAAATTGTAAACATGTGGACATGGATTTTGAAAATTCTAGAGAGAATTTTAAAAGCTTCAACAGAATTTCAACAATTTTGAGAGGGATTTGAAAAGTTTCAATGGGAATGGGAAGAATTGGGACAAAAATTGGAAAATTTTTAAGGGACTTTGAAAAAATTTCAACTGAAATTTTAACAATTTTTTTATGTGAAATTGTAAACATGTGGCCATGGATTTTGAAAATTCTAGAGAGAATTTTAAAAGCTTCAACAGAATTTCAACAATTTTGAGAGGGATTTGAAAAGTTTCAATGGGAATGGGAAGAATTGGGACAAAAATTGGAAAACTTTTAAGGGACTTTGAAAAAATTTCAACTGGAATTTTAGCCATTTTTTGACGTGAAATTGTAAACATGTGGACATGGATTTTGAAAATTCTAGAGAGAATTTTAAAAGCTTCAAGAGAATTTCTACAATTTTGAGAGGGATTTGAAAAGTTTCAATGGGAATGGGAAGAATTGGGACAAAAATTGGAAAATTTTTAAGGGACTTTGAAAAAACTTCCTCTGGAATTTTAGCAATTTTTTTACGTGAAATTGTAAACATGTGGACATGGATTTTGAAAATTCTAGAGAGAATTTTAAAAACTTCAAGAGAATTTCAACAATTTTGAGAGGGATTTGAAAAGTTTCAATGGGAATGGGAAGAATTGGGACAAAAATTGGAAAATTTTTAAGGGACTTTGAAAAAATTTCAACTGGAATTTTAGCCATTTTTTGACGTGAAATTGTAAACATGTGGACATGGATTTTGAAAATTCTAGAGAGAATTTTAAAAGCTTCAAGAGAATTTCAACAATTTGGAGAGGGATTTGAAAAGTTTCAATGGGAATGGGAAGAATTGGGACAAAAATTGGAAAATTTTGAAGGGACTTTGAAAAAATTTCAGCTGGAATTTTAGCAATTTTTTGACGTGAAATTGTAAACATGTGGACATGGATTTTGAAAATTCTAGAGAGAATTTTAAAAGCTTCAACAGAATTTCAACAATTTTGAGAGGGATTTGAAAAGTTTCAATGGGAATGGGAAGAATTGGGACAAAAATTGGAAAATTTTTAAGGGACTTTGAAAAAATTTCAACTGGAATTTTAGCCATTTTTTTATGTGAAATTGTAAACATGTGGCCATGGATTTTGAAAATTCTAGAGAGAATTTTAAAAGCTTCAACAGAATTTCAACAATTTTGAGAGGGATTTGAAAAGTTTCAATGGGAATGGGAAGAATTGGGACAAAAATTGGAAAATTTTTAAGGGACTTTGAAAAAATTTCAACTGGAATTTTAGCCATTTTTTATGTGAAATTGTAAACATGTGGACATGGATTTTGAAAATTCTAGAGAGAATTTTAAAAGCTTCAACAGAATTTCAACAATTTTGAGAGGGATTTGAAAAGTTTCAATGGGAATGGGAAGAATTGGGACAAAAATTGGAAAATTTTTAAGGGACTTTGAAAAAATTTCAACTGGAATTTTAGCCATTTTTTGACGTGAAATTGTAAACATGTGGACATGGATTTTGAAAATTCTAGAGAGAATTTTGAAAGCTTCAAGAGAATTTCAACAATTTTGAGAGGGATTTGAAAAGTTTCAATGGGAATGGGAAGAATTGGGACAAAAATTGGAAAATTTTTAAGGGACTTTGAAAAAATTTCAACTGGAATTTTAGCCATTTTTTGATGTGAAATTGTAAACATGTGGACATGGATTTTGAAAATTCTAGAGAGAATTTTAAAAGCTTCAACAGAATTTCAACAATTTTGAGAGGGATTTGAAAAGTTTCAATGGGAATGGGAAGAATTGGGACAAAAATTGGAAAATTTTTAAGGGACTTTGAAAAAATTTCAACTGGAATTTTAACAATTTTTTTATGTGAAATTGTAAACATGTGGACATGGATTTTGAAAATTCTAGAGAGAATTTTAAAAGCTTCAACAGAATTTCAACAATTTTGAGAGGGATTTGAAAAGTTTCAATGGGAATGGGAAGAATTGGGACAAAAATTGGAAAATTTTTAAGGGACTTTGAAAAAATTTCAACTGGAATTTTAGCCATTTTTTGACGTGAAATTGTAAACATGTGGCCATGGATTTTGAAAATTCTAGAGAGAATTTTAAAAGCTTCAAGAGAATTTCAACAATTTTGAGAGGGATTTGAAAAGTTTCAATGGGAATGGGAAGAATTGGGACAAAAATTGGAAAATTTTTAAGGGACTTTGAAAAAATTTCAACTGGAATTTTAGCCATTTTTTTATGTGAAATTGTAAACATGTGGACATGGATTTTGAAAATTCTAGAGAGAATTTTAAAAGCTTCAAGAGAATTTCAACAATTTTGAGAGGGATTTGAAAAGTTTCAATGGGAATGGGAAGAATTGGGACAAAAATTGGAAATTTTTAAGGGACTTTGAAAAAATTTCAACTGGAATTTTAGCCATTTTTTTTATGTGAAATTGTAAACATGTGGACATGGATTTTGAAAATTCTAGAGAGAATTTTAAAAGCTTCAACAGAATTTCAACAATTTTGAGAGGGATTTGAAAAGTTTCAATGGGAATGGGAAGAATTGGGACAAAAATTGGAAAATTTTGAAGGGACTTTGAAAAAATTTCAACTGGAATTTTAGCCATTTTTTTATGTGAAATTGTAAACATGTGGACATGGATTTTGAAAATTCTAGAGAGAATTTTAAAAGCTTCAAGAGAATTTCAACAATTTTGAGAGGGATTTGAAAAGTTTCAATGGGAATGGGAAGAATTGGGACAAAAATTGGAAAATTTTTAAGGGACTTTGAAAAAATTTCAACTGGAATTTTAACAATTTTTTTATGTGAAATTGTAAACATGTGGACATGGATTTTGAAAATTCTAGAGAGAATTTTAAAAGCTTCAACAGAATTTCAACAATTTTGAGAGGGATTTGAAAAGTTTCAATGGGAATGGGAAGAATTGGGACAAAAATTGGAAAATTTTTAAGGGACTTTGAAAAAATTTCAACTGGAATTTTAGCCATTTTTTATGTGAAATTGTAAACATGTGGACATGGATTTTGAAAATTCTAGAGAGAATTTTAAAAGCTTCAACAGAATTTCAACAATTTTGAGCGGGATTTGAAAAGTTTCAATGGGAATGGGAAGAATTGGGACAAAAATTGGAAAATTTTTAAGGGACTTTGAAAAAATTTCAACTGGAATTTTAGCCATTTTTTGACGTGAAATTGTAAACATGTGGCCATGGATTTTGAAAATTCTAGAGAGAATTTTAAAAGCTTCAACAGAATTTCAACAATTTTGAGAGGGATTTGAAAAGTTTCAATGGGAATGGGAAGAATTGGGACAAAAATTGGAAAATTTTTAAGGGACTTTGAAAAAATTTCAACTGGAATTTTAGCCATTTTTTACGTGAAATTGTAAACATGTGGCCATGGATTTTGAAAATTCTAGAGAGAATTTTAAAAGCTTCAAGAGAATTTCAACAATTTTGAGAGGGATTTGAAAAGTTTCAATGGGAATGGGAAGAATTGGGACAAAAATTGGAAAATTTTTAAGGGACTTTGAAAAAATTTCAACTGGAATTTTAGCCATTTTTTTATGTGAAATTGTAAACATGTGGACATGGATTTTGAAAATTCTAGAGAGAATTTTAAAAGCTTCAAGAGAATTTCAACAATTTTGAGAGGGATTTGAAAAGTTTCAATGGGAATGGGAAGAATTGGGACAAAAATTGGAAAATTTTTAAGGGACTTTGAAAAAATTTCAACTGGAATTTTAGCCATTTTTTGACGTGAAATTGTAAACATGTGGCCATGGATTTTGAAAATTCTAGAGAGAATTTTAAAAGCTTCAACAGAATTTCAACAATTTTGAGAGGGATTTGAAAAGTTTCAATGGGAATGGGAAGAATTGGGACAAAAATTGGAAAATTTTTAAGGGACTTTGAAAAAATTTCAACTGGAATTTTAGCCATTTTTTGACGTGAATTTGTAAACATGTGGCCATGGATTTTGAAAATTCTAGAGAGAATTTTAAAAGCTTCAAGAGAATTTCAACAATTTTGAGAGGGATTTGAAAAGTTTCAATGGGAATGGGAAGAATTGGGACAAAAATTGGAAAATTTTTAAGGGACTTTGAAAAAATTTCAACTGGAATTTTAGCCATTTTTTTATGTGAAATTGTAAACATGTGGACATGGATTTTGAAAATTCTAGAGAGAATTTTAAAAGCTTCAACAGAATTTCAACAATTTGGAGAGGGATTTGAAAAGTTTCAATGGGAATGGGAAGAATTGGGACAAAAATTGGAAAATTTTTAAGGGACTTTGAAAAAATTTCAACTGGAATTTTAGCCATTTTTTGACGTGAAATTGTAAAAATGTGGACATGGATTTTGAAAATTCTAGAGAGAATTTTAAAAGCTTCAAGAGAATTTCAACAATTTTGAGAGGGATTTGAAAAGTTTCAATGGGAATGGGAAGAATTGGGACAAAAATTGGAAAATTTTTAAGGGACTTTGAAAAAATTTCAACTGGAATTTTAGCCATTTTTTGACGTGAAATTGTAAACATGTGGACATGGATTTTGAAAATTCTAGAGAGAATTTTAAAAGCTTCAAGAGAATTTCAACAATTTTGAGAGGGATTTGAAAAGTTTCAATGGGAATGGGAAGAATTGGGACAAAAATTGGAAAATTTTGAAGGGACTTTGAAAAAATTTCAACTGGAATTTTAGCCATTTTTTGACATGAAATTGTAAACATGTGCCCATGGATTTTGAAAATTCTAGAGAGAATTTTAAAAGCTTCAACAGAATTTCAACAATTTTGAGAGGGATTTGAAAAGTTTCAATGGGAATGGGAAGAATTGGGACAAAAATTGGAAATTTTTAAGGGACTTTGAAAAAATTTCAACTGGAATTTTAGCCATTTTTTTATGTGAAATTGTAAACATGTGCCCATGGATTTTGAAAATTCTAGAGAGAATTTTAAAAAGCTTCAACAGAATTTCAACAATTTTGAGAGGGATTTGAAAAGTTTCAATGGGAATGGGAAGAATTGGGACAAAAATTGGAAAATTTTTAAGGGACTTTGAAAAAATTTCAACTGGAATTTTAGCCATTTTTTGACGTGAAATTGTAAACATGTGGACATGGATTTTGAAAATTCTAGAGAGAATTTTAAAAGCTTCAAGAGAATTTCTACAATTTTGAGAGGGATTTGAAAAGTTTCAATGGGAATGGGAAGAATTGGGACAAAAATTGGAAAATTTTTAAGGGACTTTGAAAAAATTTCAACTGGAATTTTAGCCATTTTGTTACGTGAAATTGTAAACATGTGGACATGGATTTTGAAAATTCTAGAGAGAATTTTAAAAGCTTCAACAGAATTTCAACAATTTTGAGAGGGATTTGAAAAGTTTCAATGGGAATGGGAAGAATTGGGACAAAAATTGGAAAACTTTTGAGGGACTTTGAAAAAATTTCAACTGGAATTTTAGCCATTTTTTGACGTGAAATTGTAAACATGTGGCCATGGATTTTGAAAATTCTAGAGAGAATTTTAAAAGCTTCAACAGAATTTCAACAATTTGGAGAGGGATTTGAAAAGTTTCAATGGGAATGGGAAGAATTGGGACAAAAATTGGAAAATTTTTAAGGGACTTTGAAAAAACTTCCTCTGGAATTTTAGCAATTTTTTGACGTGAAATTGTAAACATGTGGACATGGATTTTGAAAATTCTAGAGAGAATTTTAAAAACTTCAACAGAATTTCAACAATTTTGAGAGGGATTTGAAAAGTTTCAATGGGAATGGGAAGAATTGGGACAAAAATTGGAAAATTTTTAAGGGACTTTGAAAAAATTTCAACTGGAATTTTAGCCATTTTTTGACGTGAAATTGTAAACATGTGGACATGGATTTTGAAAATTCTAGAGAGAATTTTAAAAGCTTCAAGAGAATTTCAACAATTTTGAGAGGGATTTGAAAAGTTTCAATGGGAATGGGAAGAATTGGGACAAAAATTGGAAAATTTTTAAGGGACTTTGAAAAAATTTCAACTGGAATTTTAACAATTTTTTTATGTGAAATTGTAAACATGTGGACATGGATTTTGAAAATTCTAGAGAGAATTTTAAAAGCTTCAACAGAATTTCAACAATTTTGAGAGGGATTTGAAAAGTTTCAATGGGAATGGGAAGAATTGGGACAAAAATTGGAAAATTTTTAAGGGACTTTGAAAAAATTTCAACTGGAATTTTAGCCATTTTTTGATGTGAAATTGTAAACATGTGGACATGGATTTTGAAAATTCTAGAGAGAATTTTAAAAGCTTCAACAGAATTTCAACAATTTTGAGCGGGATTTGAAAAGTTTCAATG
>NW_028116129.1:0-28814 GCF_964273445.1 Streptopelia decaocto
GTCAAAAAATGGCTAAAATTCCAGTTGAAATTTTTTCAAAGTCCCTTAAAAATTTTCCCATTTTTGTCCCAATTCTTCCCATTCCCATTGAAACTTTTCAAATCCCTCTCAAAGTTGTTGAAATTCTGTTGAAATTCTCTCTAGAATTTTCAAAATCCATGTCCACATGTTTACAATTTCACATTAAAAAAATGGCTAAAATTCCAGTTGAAATTTTTTCAAAGTCCCTTAAAAATTTTCCATTTTTGTCCCAATTCTTCCCATTCCCATTGAAACTTTTCAAATCCCTCTCAAAAGTGTTGAAATTCTGTTGAAGCTTTTAAAATTCTCTCTAGAATTTTCAAAATCCATGTCCACATGTTTACAATTTCACGTCAAAAAATGGCTAAAATTCCAGTTGAAATTTTTTCAAAGTCCCTTAAAAATTTTCCCATTTTTGTCCCAATTCTTCCCATTCCCATTGAAACTTTTCAAATCCCTCTCAAAATTGTTGAAATTCTCTTGAAGCTTTTAAAATTCTCTCTAGAATTTTCAAAATCCATGTCCACATGTTTACAATTTCACGTCAAAAAATGGCTAAAATTCCAGTTGAAATTTTTTCAAAGTCCCTTCAAAATTTTCCAATTTTTGTCCCAATTCTTCCCATTCCCATTGAAACTTTTCAAATCCCTCTCAAAATTGTTGAAATTCTGTTGAAGCTTTTAAAATTCTCTCTAGAATTTTCAAAATCCATGTCCACATGTTTACAATTTCACGTCAAAAAATGGCTAAAATTCCAGTTGAAATTTTTTCAAAGTCCCTTAAAAATTTTCCAATTTTTGTCCCAATTCTTCCCATTCCCATTGAAACTTTTCAAATCCCTCTCAAAAGTGTTGAAATTCTGTTGAAGCTTTTAAAATTCTCTCTAGAATTTTCAAAATCCATGTCCACATGTTTACAATTTCACGTCAAAAAATTGCTAAAATTCCAGTTGAAATTTTTTCAAAGTCCCTTAAAAATTTTCCCATTTTTGTCCCAATTCTTCCCATTCCCATTGAAACTTTTCAAATCCCTCTCAAAAGTGTTGAAATTCTCTTGAAGCTTTTAAAATTCTCTCTAGAATTTTCAAAATCCATGTCCACATGTTTACAATTTCACGTCAAAAAATGGCTAAAATTCCAGTTGAAATTTTTTCAAAGTCCCTTAAAAGTTTTCCAATTTTTGTCCCAATTCTTCCCATTCCCATTGAAACTTTTCAAATCCCTCTCAAAATTGTTGAAATTCTCTTGAAGCTTTTAAAATTCTCTCTAGAATTTTCAAAATCCATGGCCACATGTTTACAATTTCACGTCAAAAAATGGCTAAAATTCCAGTTGAAATTTTTTCAAAGTCCCTGAAAAATTTTCCCATTTTTGTCCCAATTCTTCCCATTCCCATTGAAACTTTTCAAATCCCTCTCAAAAGTGCTGAAATTCTGTTGAAGCTTTTAAAATTCTCTCTAGAATTTTCAAAATCCATGTCCACATGTTTACAATTTCACGTAAAAAAAAATGCTAAAATTCCAGTTGAAATTTTTTCAAAGGCCCTGAAAAATTTTCCAATTTTTGTCCCAATTCTTCCCATTCCCATTGAAACTTTTCAAATCCCTCTCAAAATTGTTGAAATTCTGTTGACGCTTTTAAAATTCTCTCTAGAATTTTCAAAATCCATGTCCACATGTTTACAATTTCACGTCAAAAAATGGCTAAAATTCCAGTTGAAATTTTTTCAAAGTCCCTTAAAAATGTTCCAATTTTTGTCCCAATTCTTCCCATTCCCATTGAAACTTTTCAAATCCCTCTCAAAAGTGTTGAAATTCTGTTGAAGCTTTTAAAATTCTCTCTAGAATTTTCAAAATCCACGTCCACATGTTTACAATTTCACGTAAAAAAATGGCTAAAATTCCAGTTGAAATTTTTTCAAAGTCCCTTAAAAATTTTCCAATTTTTGTCCCAGTTCTTCCCATTCCCCTTGAAACTTTTCAAATCCCTCTCAAAATTGTTGAAATTCTGTTGAAGCTTTTAAAATTCTCTCTAGAATTTTCAAAATCCATGTCCACATGTTTACAATTTCACGTCAAAAAATGGCTAAAATTCCAGTTGAAATTTTTTCAAAGTCCCTTAAAAATTTTCCAATTTTTGTCCCAATTCTTCCCATTCCCATTGAAACTTTTCAAATCCCTCTCAAAATTGTTGAAATTCTGTTGACGCTTTTAAAATTCTCTCTAGAATTTTCAAAATCCATGTCCACATGTTTACAATTTCACGTCAAAAAATGGCTAAAATTCCAGTTGAAATTTTTTCAAAGTCCCTTAAAAATTTTCCCATTTTTGTCCCAATTCTTCCCATTCCCATTGAAAATTTTCAAATCCCTCTCAAAAGTGTTGAAATTCTGTTGAAGCTTTTAAAATTCTCTCAAGAATTTCCAAATTCCGTGTCCACATGTTTACAATTTCACGTCAAAAAATTGCTAAAATTCCAGTTGAAATTTTTTCAAAGTCCCTTAAAAATTTTCCAATTTTTGTCCCAATTCTTCCCATTCCCATTGAAACTTTTCAAATCCCTCTCAAAAGTGTTGAAATTCTGTTGAAGCTTTTAAAATTCTCTCTAGAATTTTCAAAATCCATGTCCACATGTTTACAATTTCACATTAAAAAAATGGCTAAAATTCCAGTTGAAATTTTTTCAAAGTCCCTTAAAAATTTTCCATTTTTTGTCCCAATTCTTCCCATTCCCATTGAAACTTTTCAAATCCCTCTCAAAAGTGTTGAAATTCTGTTGAAGCTTTTAAAATTCTCTCTAGAATTTTCAAAATCCATGTCCACATGTTTACAATTTCACGTCAAAAAATGGCTAAAATTCCAGTTGAAATTTTTTCAAAGTCCCTTAAAAATTTTCCCATTTTTGTCCCAATTCTTCCCATTCCCATTGAAACTTTTCAAATCCCTCTCAAAAGTGTTGAAATTCTCTTGAAGCTTTTAAAATTCTCTCTAGAATTTTCAAAATCCATGTCCACATGTTTACAATTTCACGTCAAAAAATGGCTAAAATTCCAGTTGAAATTTTTTCAAAGTCCCTTCAAAATTTTCCAATTTTTGTCCCAATTCTTCCCATTCCCATTGAAACTTTTCAAATCCCTCTCAAAATTGTTGAAATTCTGTTGAAGCTTTTAAAATTCTCTCTAGAATTTTCAAAATCCATGTCCACATGTTTACAATTTCACGTCAAAAAATGGCTAAAATTCCAGTTGAAATTTTTTCAAAGTCCCTTAAAAATTTTCCAATTTTTGTCCCAATTCTTCCCATTCCCATTGAAACTTTTCAAATCCCTCTCAAAAGTGTTGAAATTCTGTTGAAGCTTTTAAAATTCTCTCTAGAATTTTCAAAATCCATGTCCACATGTTTACAATTTCACGTCAAAAAATGGCTAAAATTCCAGTTGAAATTTTTTCAAAGTCCCTTAAAAATGTTCCAATTTTTGTCCCAATTCTTCCCATTCCCATTGAAACTTTTCAAATCCCTCTCAAAAGTGTTGAAATTCTCTTGAAGCTTTTAAAATTCTCTCTAGAATTTTCAAAATCCATGTCCACATGTTTACAATTTCACGTCAAAAAATGGCTAAAATTCCAGTTGAAATTTTTTCAAAGTCCCTGAAAAATTTTCCAATTTTTGTCCCAATTCTTCCCATTCCCATTGAAACTTTTCAAATCCCTCTCAAAATTGTTGAAATTCTCTTGAAGCTTTTAAAATTCTCTCTAGAATTTTCAAAATCCATGTCCACATGTTTACAATTTCACGTCAAAAAATGGCTAAAATTCCACTTGAAATTTTTTCAAAGTCCCTTCAAAATTTTCCAATTTTTGTCCCAATTCTTCCCATTCCCATTGAAACTTTTCAAATCCCTCTCAAAATTGTTGAAATTCTGTTAAAGCTTTTAAAATTCTCTCTAGAATTTTCAAAATCCATGTCCACATGTTTACAATTTCACGTCAAAAAATGGCTAAAATTCCAGTTGAAATTTTTTCAAAGTCCCTTAAAATGTTCCAATTTTTGTCCCAATTCTTCCCATTCCCATTCAAACTTTTCAAATCCCTCTCAAAATTGTTGAAATTCTGTTGAAGCTTTTAAAATTCTCTCTAGAATTTTCAAAATCCATGTCCACATGTTTATAATTT
Organism: Streptopelia decaocto; assembly: GCF_964273445.1. NCBI lineage: Eukaryota > Metazoa > Chordata > Aves > Columbiformes > Columbidae > Streptopelia > Streptopelia decaocto. The sequence continues at coordinate 4,192 of NW_028116129.1, forward strand.
CACGTAAAAAAAATTGCTAAAATTCCAGTTGAAATTTTTTCAAAGTCCCTTAAAAGTTTTCCAATTTTTGTCCCAATTCTTCCCATTCCCATTGAAACTTTTCAAATCCCTCTCAAAATTGTTGAAATTCTCTTGAAGCTTTTAAAATTCTCTCTAGAATTTTCAAAATCCATGGCCACATGTTTACAATTTCACGTCAAAAAATGGCTAAAATTCCAGTTGAAATTTTTTCAAAGTCCCTGAAAAATTTTCCCATTTTTGTCCCAATTCTTCCCATTCCCATTGAAACTTTTCAAATCCCTCTCAAAAGTGCTGAAATTCTGTTGAAGCTTTTAAAATTCTCTCTAGAATTTTCAAAATCCATGTCCACATGTTTACAATTTCACGTCAAAAAATGGCTAAAATTCCAGTTGAAATTTTTTCAAAGTCCCTTCAAAATTTTCCAATTTTTGTCCCAATTCTTCCCATTCCCATTGAAACTTTTCAAATCCCTCTCAAAATTGTTGAAATTCTGTTGACGCTTTTAAAATTCTCTCTAGAATTTTCAAAATCCATGTCCACATGTTTACAATTTCACGTCAAAAAATGGCTAAAATTCCAGTTGAAATTTTTTCAAAGTCCCTTAAAAATTTTCCCATTTTTGTCCCAATTCTTCCCATTCCCATTGAAACTTTTCAAATCCCTCTCAAAAGTGTTGAAATTCTGTTGAAGCTTTTAAAATTCTCTCAAGAATTTCCAAATTCCGTGTCCACATGTTTACAATTTCACGTCAAAAAATTGCTAAAATTCCAGTTGAAATTTTTTCAAAGTCCCTTAAAAATTTTCCAATTTTTGTCCCAATTCTTCCCATTCCCATTGAAACTTTTCAAATCCCTCTCAAAAGTGTTGAAATTCTGTTGAAGCTTTTAAAATTCTCTCTAGAATTTTCAAAATCCATGTCCACATGTTTACAATTTCACGTCAAAAAATGGCTAAAATTCCAGTTGAAATTTTTTCAAAGTCCCTTAAAAATTTTCCCATTTTTGTCCCAATTCTTCCCATTCCCATTGAAACTTTTCAAATCCCTCTCAAAGTTGTTGAAATTCTGTTGAAGCTTTTAAAATTCTCTCTAGAATTTTCAAAATCCATGTCCACATGTTTACAATTTCAAATTAAAAAAATGGCTAAAATTCCAGTTGAAATTTTTTCAAAGTCCCTTAAAAATTTTCCATTTTTTGTCCCAATTCTTCCCATTCCCATTGAAACTTTTCAAATCCCTCTCAAAAGTGTTGAAATTCTGTTGAAGCTTTTAAAATTCTCTCTAGAATTTTCAAAATCCATGTCCACATGTTTACAATTTCACGTCAAAAAATGGCTAAAATTCCAGTTGAAATTTTTTCAAAGTCCCTTAAAAATGTTCCAATTTTTGTCCCAATTCTTCCCATTCCCATTGAAACTTTTCAAATCCCTCTCAAAATTGTTGAAATTCTGTTGACGCTTTTAAAATTCTCTCTAGAATTTTCAAAATCCATGGCCACATGTTTACAATTTCACGTCAAAAAATGGCTAAAATTCCAGTTGAAATTTTTTCAAAGTCCCTTAAAAATTTTCCATTTTTTGTCCCAATTCTTCCCATTCCCATTGAAACTTTTCAAATCCCTCTCAAAAGTGTTGAAATTCTGTTGAAGCTTTTAAAATTCTCTCTAGAATTTTCAAAATCCATGTCCACATGTTTACAATTTCACGTCAAAAAATGGCTAAAATTCCAGTTGAAATTTTTTCAAAGTCCCTGAAAAATTTTCCAATTTTTGTCCCAATTCTTCCCATTCCCATTGAAACTTTTCAAATCCCTCTCAAAATTGTTGAAATTCTGTTGACGCTTTTAAAATTCTCTCTAGAATTTTCAAAATCCATGGCCACATGTTTACAATTTCACGTCAAAAAATGGCTAAAATTCCAGTTGAAATTTTTTCAAAGTCCCTTAAAAATGTTCCCATTTTTGTCCCAATTCTTCCCATTCCCATTGAAACTTTTCAAATCCCTCTCAAAAGTGTTGAAATTCTGTTGAAGCTTTTAAAATTCTCTCTAGAATTTTCAAAATCCACGTCCACATGTTTACAATTTCACGTAAAAAAATGGCTAAAATTCCAGTTGAAATTTTTTCAAAGTCCCTTAAAAATTTTCCAATTTTTGTCCCAGTTCTTCCCATTCCCCTTGAAACTTTTCAAATCCCTCTCAAAATTGTTGAAATTCTGTTGAAGCTTTTAAAATTCTCTCTAGAATTTTCAAAATCCATGTCCACATGTTTACAATTTCACGTCAAAAAATGGCTAAAATTCCAGTTGAAATTTTTTCAAAGTCCCTTCAAAATTTTCCAATTTTTGTCCCAATTCTTCCCATTCCCATTGAAACTTTTCAAATCCCTCTCAAAATTGTTGAAATTCTGTTGACGCTTTTAAAATTCTCTCTAGAATTTTCAAAATCCATGTCCACATGTTTACAATTTCACGTCAAAAAATGGCTAAAATTCCAGTTGAAATTTTTTCAAAGTCCCTTAAAAATTTTCCCATTTTTGTCCCAATTCTTCCCATTCCCATTGAAACTTTTCAAATCCCTCTCAAAGTTGTTGAAATTCTGTTGAAGCTTTTAAAATTCTCTCTAGAATTTTCAAAATCCACGTCCACATGTTTACAATTTCACGTAAAAAAATGGCTAAAATTCCAGTTGAAATTTTTTCAAAGTCCCTTAAAAATTTTCCAATTTTTGTCCCAGTTCTTCCCATTCCCCTTGAAACTTTTCAAATCCCTCTCAAAATTGTTGAAATTCTGTTGAAGCTTTTAAAATTCTCTCTAGAATTTTCAAAATCCATGTCCACATGTTTACAATTTCACGTCAAAAAATGGCTAAAATTCCAGTTGAAATTTTTTCAAAGTCCCTTCAAAATTTTCCAATTTTTGTCCCAATTCTTCCCATTCCCATTGAAACTTTTCAAATCCCTCTCAAAATTGTTGAAATTCTGTTGACGCTTTTAAAATTCTCTCTAGAATTTTCAAAATCCATGTCCACATGTTTACAATTTCACGTCAAAAAATGGCTAAAATTCCAGTTGAAATTTTTTCAAAGTCCCTTAAAAATTTTCCCATTTTTGTCCCAATTCTTCCCATTCCCATTGAAACTTTTCAAATCCCTCTCAAAGTTGTTGAAATTCTGTTGAAGCTTTTAAAATTCTCTCTAGAATTTTCAAAATCCATGTCCACATGTTTACAATTTCAAATTAAAAAAATGGCTAAAATTCCAGTTGAAATTTTTTCAAAGTCCCTTAAAAATTTTCCATTTTTTGTCCCAATTCTTCCCATTCCCATTGAAACTTTTCAAATCCCTCTCAAAAGTGTTGAAATTCTGTTGAAGCTTTTAAAATTCTCTCTAGAATTTTCAAAATCCATGTCCACATGTTTACAATTTCACGTCAAAAAATGGCTAAAATTCCAGTTGAAATTTTTTCAAAGTCCCTTAAAAATGTTCCAATTTTTGTCCCAATTCTTCCCATTCCCATTGAAACTTTTCAAATCCCTCTCAAAATTGTTGAAATTCTGTTGACGCTTTTAAAATTCTCTCTAGAATTTTCAAAATCCATGGCCACATGTTTACAATTTCACGTCAAAAAATGGCTAAAATTCCAGTTGAAATTTTTTCAAAGTCCCTTAAAAATTTTCCATTTTTTGTCCCAATTCTTCCCATTCCCATTGAAACTTTTCAAATCCCTCTCAAAAGTGTTGAAATTCTGTTGAAGCTTTTAAAATTCTCTCTAGAATTTTCAAAATCCATGTCCACATGTTTACAATTTCACGTCAAAAAATGGCTAAAATTCCAGTTGAAATTTTTTCAAAGTCCCTGAAAAATTTTCCAATTTTTGTCCCAATTCTTCCCATTCCCATTGAAACTTTTCAAATCCCTCTCAAAATTGTTGAAATTCTGTTGACGCTTTTAAAATTCTCTCTAGAATTTTCAAAATCCATGGCCACATGTTTACAATTTCACGTCAAAAAATGGCTAAAATTCCAGTTGAAATTTTTTCAAAGTCCCTTAAAAATGTTCCCATTTTTGTCCCAATTCTTCCCATTCCCATTGAAACTTTTCAAATCCCTCTCAAAATTGTTGAAATTCTCTTGAAGCTTTTAAAATTCTCTCTAGAATTTTCAAAATCCACGTCCACATGTTTACAATTTCACGTAAAAAAATGGCTAAAATTCCAGTTGAAATTTTTTCAAAGTCCCTTAAAAATTTTCCAATTTTTGTCCCAGTTCTTCCCATTCCCCTTGAAACTTTTCAAATCCCTCTCAAAATTGTTGAAATTCTGTTGAAGCTTTTAAAATTCTCTCTAGAATTTTCAAAATCCATGTCCACATGTTTACAATTTCACGTCAAAAAATGGCTAAAATTCCAGTTGAAATTTTTTCAAAGTCCCTTCAAAATTTTCCAATTTTTGTCCCAATTCTTCCCATTCCCATTGAAACTTTTCAAATCCCTCTCAAAATTGTTGAAATTCTGTTGACGCTTTTAAAATTCTCTCTAGAATTTTCAAAATCCATGTCCACATGTTTACAATTTCACGTCAAAAAATGGCTAAAATTCCAGTTGAAATTTTTTCAAAGTCCCTTAAAAATTTTCCCATTTTTGTCCCAATTCTTCCCATTCCCATTGAAACTTTTCAAATCCCTCTCAAAAGTGTTGAAATTCTGTTGAAGCTTTTAAAATTCTCTCAAGAATTTCCAAATTCCGTGTCCACATGTTTACAATTTCACGTCAAAAAATTGCTAAAATTCCAGTTGAAATTTTTTCAAAGTCCCTTAAAAATTTTCCAATTTTTGTCCCAATTCTTCCCATTCCCATTGAAACTTTTCAAATCCCTCTCAAAAGTGTTGAAATTCTGTTGAAGCTTTTAAAATTCTCTCTAGAATTTTCAAAATCCATGTCCACATGTTTACAATTTCACGTCAAAAAATGGCTAAAATTCCAGTTGAAATTTTTTCAAAGTCCCTTAAAAATTTTCCCATTTTTGTCCCAATTCTTCCCATTCCCATTGAAACTTTTCAAATCCCTCTCAAAATTGTTGAAATTCTCTTGAAGCTTTTAAAATTCTCTCTAGAATTTTCAAAATCCATGTCCACATGTTTACAATTTCACGTCAAAAAATGGCTAAAATTCCAGTTGAAATTTTTTCAAAGTCCCTTAAAAATTTTCCAATTTTTGTCCCAATTCTTCCCATTCCCATTGAAACTTTTCAAATCCCTCTCAAAATTGTTGAAATTCTGTTGAAGCTTTTAAAATTCTCTCTAGAATTTTCAAAATCCATGTCCACATGTTTACAATTTCACATTAAAAAAATGGCTAAAATTCCAGTTGAAATTTTTTCAAAGTCCCTTAAAAATGTTCCAATTTTTGTCCCAATTCTTCCCATTCCCACTGAAACTTTTCAAATCCCTCTCAAAATTGTTGAAATTCTGTTAAAGCTTTTAAAATTCTCTCTAGAATTTTCAAAATCCATGTCCACATGTTTACAATTTCACGTCAAAAAATGGCTAAAATTCCAGTTGAAATTTTTTCAAAGTCCCTTAAAAATTTTCCAATTTTTGTCCCAATTCTTCCCATTCCCATTGAAACTTTTCAAATCCCTCTCAGAAGTGTTGAAATTCTGTTGAAGCTTTTAAAATTCTCTCTAGAATTTTCAAAATCCATGTCCACATGTTTACAATTTCACGTCAAAAAATGGCTAAAATTCCAGTTGAAATTTTTTCAAAGTCCCTTAAAAATTTTCCAATTTTTGTCCCAATTCTTCCCATTCCCATTGAAACTTTTCAAATCCCTCTCAAAATTGTTGAAATTCTGTTGAAGCTTTTAAAATTCTCTCTAGAATTTTCAAAATCCATGTCCACATGTTTACAATTTCACGTCAAAAAATGGCTAAAATTCCACTTGAAATGTTTTCAAAGTCCCTTAAAAATTTTCCAATTTTTGTCCCAATTCTTCCCATTCCCATTGAAACTTTTCAAATCCCTCTCAAAAGTGTTGAAATTCTGTTGAAGCTTTTAAAATTCTCTCTAGAATTTTCAAAATCCATGTCCACATGTTTACAATTTCACGTCAAAAAATGGCTAAAATTCCAGTTGAAATTTTTTCAAAGTCCCTTAAAAATTTTCCCATTTTTGTCCCAATTCTTCCCATTCCCATTGAAACTTTTCAAATCCCTCTCAAAATTGTTGAAATTCTCTTGAAGCTTTTAAAATTCTCTCTAGAATTTTCAAAATCCATGTCCACATGTTTACAATTTCACGTCAAAAAATGGCTAAAATTCCAGTTGAAATTTTTTCAAAGTCCCTTAAAAATTTTCCCATTTTTGTCCCAATTCTTCCCATTCCCATTGAAACTTTTCAAATCCCTCTCAAAAGTGTTGAAATTCTGTTGAAGCTTTTAAAATTCTCTCTAGAATTTTCAAAATCCATGTCCACATGTTTACAATTTCACGTCAAAAAATGGCTAAAATTCCAGTTGAAATTTTTTCAAAGTCCCTTAAAAATTTTCCAATTTTTGTCCCAATTCTTCCCATTCCCATTGAAACTTTTCAAATCCCTCTCAAAATTGTTGAAATTCTCTTGAAGCTTTTAAAATTCTCTCTAGAATTTTCAAAATCCATGTCCACATGTTTACAATTTCACGTCAAAAAATGGCTAAAATTCCAGTTGAAATTTTTTCAAAGTCCCTTCAAAATTTTCCAATTTTTGTCCCAATTCTTCCCATTCCCATTGAAACTTTTCAAATCCCTCTCAAAATTGTTGAAATTCTGTTAAAGCTTTTAAAATTCTCTCTAGAATTTTCAAAATCCATGTCCACATGTTTACAATTTCACGTCAAAAAATGGCTAAAATTCCAGTTGAAATTTTTTCAAAGTCCCTTAAAAATGTTCCAATTTTTGTCCCAATTCTTCCCATTCCCATTCAAACTTTTCAAATCCCTCTCAAAATTGTTGAAATTCTGTTGAAGCTTTTAAAATTCTCTCTAGAATTTTCAAAATCCATGTCCACATGTTTATAATTTCACGTAAAAAAAATTGCTAAAATTCCAGTTGAAATTTTTTCAAAGTCCCTTAAAAATTTTCCAATTTTTGTCCCAATTCTTCCCATTCCCATTGAAACTTTTCAAATCCCTCTCAAAATTGTTGAAATTCTCTTGAAGCTTTTAAAATTCTCTCTAGAATTTTCAAAATCCATGGCCACATGTTTACAATTTCACGTCAAAAAATGGCTAAAATTCCAGTTGAAATTTTTTCAAAGTCCCTTAAAAATTTTCCCATTTTTGTCCCAATTCTTCCCATTCCCATTGAAACTTTTCAAATCCCTCTCAAAAGTGCTGAAATTCTGTTGAAGCTTTTAAAATTCTCTCTAGAATTTTCAAAATCCATGTCCACATGTTTACAATTTCACGTAAAAAAAAATGCTAAAATTCCAGTTGAAATTTTTTCAAAGGCCCTGAAAAATTTTCCAATTTTTGTCCCAATTCTTCCCATTCCCATTGAAACTTTTCAAATCCCTCTCAAAATTGTTGAAATTCTGTTGACGCTTTTAAAATTCTCTCTAGAATTTTCAAAATCCATGTCCACATGTTTACAATTTCACGTCAAAAAATGGCTAAAATTCCAGTTGAAATTTTTTCAAAGTCCCTTAAAAATGTTCCAATTTTTGTCCCAATTCTTCCCATTCCCATTGAAACTTTTCAAATCCCTCTCAAAAGTGTTGAAATTCTGTTGAAGCTTTTAAAATTCTCTCTAGAATTTTCAAAATCCACGTCCACATGTTTACAATTTCACGTAAAAAAATGGCTAAAATTCCAGTTGAAATTTTTTCAAAGTCCCTTAAAAATTTTCCAATTTTTGTCCCAGTTCTTCCCATTCCCCTTGAAACTTTTCAAATCCCTCTCAAAATTGTTGAAATTCTGTTGAAGCTTTTAAAATTCTCTCTAGAATTTTCAAAATCCATGTCCACATGTTTACAATTTCACGTCAAAAAATGGCTAAAATTCCAGTTGAAATTTTTTCAAAGTCCCTTCAAAATTTTCCAATTTTTGTCCCAATTCTTCCCATTCGCATTGAAACTTTTCAAATCCCTCTCAAAATTGTTGAAATTCTGTTGACGCTTTTAAAATTCTCTCTAGAATTTTCAAAATCCATGTCCACATGTTTACAATTTCACGTCAAAAAATGGCTAAAATTCCAGTTGAAATTTTTTCAAAGTCCCTTAAAAATTTTCCCATTTTTGTCCCAATTCTTCCCATTCCCATTGAAACTTTTCAAATCCCTCTCAAAGTGTTGAAATTCTGTTGAAGCTTTTAAAATTCTCTCTAGAATTTCCAAATTCCGTGTCCACATATTTACAATTTCACGTCAAAAAATTGCTAAAATTCCAGTTGAAATTTTTTCAAAGTCCCTTAAAAATTTTCCAATTTTGTCCCAATTCTTCCCATTCCCATTGAAACTTTTCAAATCCCTCTCAAAAGTGTTGAAATTCTGTTGAAGCTTTTAAAATTCTCTCTAGAATTTTCAAAATCCATGTCCACATGTTTACAATTTCACGTCAAAAAATGGCTAAAATTCCAGTTGAAATTTTTTCAAAGTCCCTGAAAAATTTTCCAATTTTTGTCCCAATTCTTCCCATTCCCATTGAAACTTTTCAAATCCCTCTCAAATTGTTGAAATTCTCTTGAAGCTTTTAAAATTCTCTCTAGAATTTTCAAAATCCATGTCCACATGTTTACAATTTCACGTCAAAAAATGGCTAAAATTCCAGTTGAAATTTTTTCAAAGTCCCTTCAAAATTTTCCATTTTTTGTCCCAATTCTTCCCATTCCCATTGAAACTTTTCAAATCCCTCTCAAAAGTGTTGAAATTCTGTTGAAGCTTTTAAAATTCTCTCTAGAATTTTCAAAATCCATGTCCACATGTTTACAATTTCACGTCAAAAAATGGCTAAAATTCCAGTTGAAATTTTTTCAAAGTCCCTTAAAAATGTTCCAATTTTTGTCCCAATTCTTCCCATTCCCATTGAAACTTTTCAAATCCCTCTCAAAATTGTTGAAATTCTGTTGAAGCTTTTAAAATTCTCTCTAGAATTTTCAAAATCCATGTCCACATGTTTACAATTTCACGTCAAAAAAATGGCTAAAATTCCAGTTGAAATTTTTTCAAAGTCCCTTAAAAATTTTCCAATTTTTGTCCCAATTCTTCCCATTCCCATTGAAACTTTTCAAATCCCTCTCAAAAGTGTTGAAATTCTGTTGAAGCTTTTAAAAATTCTCTCTAGAATTTTCAAAATCCATGTCCACATGTTTACAATTTCACGTCAAAAAATGGCTAAAATTCCAGTTGAAATTTTTTCAAAGTTCCCTTAAAAATTTTCCATTTTTGTCCCAATTCTTCCCATTCCCATTGAAACTTTTCAAATCCCTCTCAAAATTGTTGAAATTCTGTTGAAGCTTTTAAAATTCTCTCTAGAATTTTCAAAATCCATGTCCACATGTTTACAATTTCACGTCAAAAATGGCTAAAATTCCAGTTGAAATTTTTTCAAAGTCCCTTAAAAATTTTCCAATTTTTGTCCCAATTCTTCCCCATTCCCATTGAAACTTTTCAAATCCCTCTCAAAAGTGTTGAAATTCTGTTGAAGCTTTTAAAATTCTCTCTAGAATTTTCAAAATCCATGTCCACATGTTTACAATTTCACGTCAAAAAATGGCTAAAATTCCAGTTGAAATTTTTTCAAAAGTCCCTTAAAAATTTTCCAATTTTTGTCCCAATTCTTCCCATTCCCATTGAAACTTTCAAATCCCTCTCAAAAGTGTTGAAATTCTGTTGAAGCTTTTAAAATTCTCTCTAGAATTTCCAAATTCCGTGTCCACATGTTTACAATTTCACGTCAAAAAATGGCTAAAATTCCAGTTGAAATTTTTTCAAAGTCCCTTAAAAATGTTCCAATTTTTGTCCCAATTCTTCCCATTCCCATTGAAACTTTTCAAATCCCTCTCAAAATTGTTGAAATTCTGTTGAAGCTTTTAAAATTCTCTCTAGAATTTTCAAAATCCATGTCCACATGTTTACAATTTCACGTCAAAAAATGGCTAAAATTCCAGTTGAAATTTTTTCAAAGTCCCTTAAAAATGTTCCAATTTTTGTCCCAATTCTTCCCATTCCCATTGAAACTTTTCAAATCCCTCTCAAAAGTGTTGAAATTCTGTTGAAGCTTTTAAAATTCTCTCTAGAATTTTCAAAATCCATGTCCACATGTTTACAATTTCACGTCAAAAAATGGCTAAAATTCCAGTTGAAATTTTTTCAAAGTCCCTGAAAAATTTTCCAATTTTTGTCCCAATTCTTCCCATTCCCATTGAAACTTTTTCAAATCCCTCTCAAAATTGTTGAAATTCTGTTGAAGCTTTTAAAATTCTCTCTAGAATTTTCAAAATCCATGTCCACATGTTTACAATTTCACGTCAAAAAATGGCTAAAATTCCAGTTGAAATTTTTTCAAAGTCCCTTAAAAATTTTCCAATTTTTGTCCCAATTCTTCCCATTCCCATTGAAACTTATCAAATCCCTCTCAAAAGTGTTGAAATTCTGTTGAAGCTTTTAAAATTCTCTCTAGAATTTTCAAAATCCATGTCCACATGTTTACAATTTCACGTCAAAAATGGCTAAAATTCCAGTTGAAATTTTTTCAAAGTCCCTTAAAAATTTTCCCATTTTTGTCCCAATTCTTCCCATTCCCATTGAAACTTTTCAAATCCCTCTCAAAAGTGTTGAAATTCTGTTGAAGCTTTTAAAATTCTCTCTAGAATTTTCAAAATCCATGTCCACATGTTTACAATTTCACGTCAAAAAATGGCTAAAATTCCAGTTGAAATTTTTTCAAAGTCCCTTAAAAATTTTCCAATTTTTGTCCCAATTCTTCCCATTCCCATTGAAACTTTTCAAATCCCTCTCAAAAGTGTTGAAATTCTGTTGAAGCTTTTAAAATTCTCTCTAGAATTTTCAAAATCCATGTCCACATGTTTACAATTTCACGTCAAAAAATGGCTTAAAATTCCAGTTGAAATTTTTTCAAAGTCCCTTAAAAATTTTCCATTTTTGTCCCAATTCTTTCCCATTCCCATTGAAACTTTTCAAATCCCTCTCAAAAGTGTTGAAATTCTGTTGAAGCTTTTAAAATTCTCTCTAGAATTTTCAAAATCCATGTCCACATGTTTACAATTTCACGTCAAAAAATGGCTAAATTCCAGTTGAAATTTTTTCAAAGTCCCTTAAAAATTTTCCAATTTTTGTCCCAATTCTTCCCATTCCCATTGAAACTTTCAAATCCCTCTCAAAATTGTTGAAAATTCTGTTAAAGCTTTTAAAATTCTCTCTAGAATTTTCAAAATCCATGTCCACATGTTTACAATTTCACGTCAAAAAATGGCTAAAATTCCAGTTGAAATTTTTTCAAAGTCCTTAAAAATGTTCCAATTTTTGTCCAATTCTTCCCATTCCCATTGAAACTTTCAAATCCCTCTCAAAATTGTTGTAATTCTGTTGAAGCTTTTAAAATTCTCTCTAGAATTTTCAAAATCCATGTCCACATGTTTATAATTTCACGTAAAAAAAATTGCTAAAATTCCAGTTGAAATTTTTTCAAAGTCCCTTAAAAATTTTCCAATTTTTGTCCCAATTCTTCCCATTCCCATTGAAACTTTTCAAATCCCTCTCAAAAGTGTTGAAATTCTCTTGAAGCTTTTAAAATTCTCTCTAGAATTTTCAAAATCCATGTCCACATGTTTACAATTTCACGTCAAAAAATGGCTAAAATTCCAGTTGAAATTTTTTCAAAGTCCCTGAAAAATTTTCCAATTTTTGTCCCAATTCTTCCCATTCCCATTGAAACTTTTCAAATCCCTCTCAAAATTGTAGAAATTCTGTTGAAGCTTTTAAAATTCTCTCTAGAATTTTCAAAATCCATGTCCACATGTTTACAATTTCACGTCAAAAAATGGCTAAAATTCCAGTTGAAATTTTTTCAAAGTCCCTTAAAAATTTTCCAATTTTTGTCCCAATTCTTCCCATTCCCATTGAAACTTTTCAAATCCCTCTCAAAAGTGTTGAAATTCTGTTGAAGCTTTTAAAATTCTCTCTAGAATTTTCAAAATCCACGTCCACATGTTTACAATTTCACGTAAAAAAATGGCTAAAATTCCAGTTGAAATTTTTTCAAAGTCCCTTAAAAATTTTCCAATTTTTGTCCCAGTTCTTCCCATTCCCCTTGAAACTTTTCAAATCCCTCTCAAAATTGTTGAAATTCTGTTGAAGCTTTTAAAATTCTCTCTAGAATTTTCAAAATCCATGTCCACATGTTTACAATTTCACGTCAAAAAATGGCTAAAATTCCAGTTGAAATTTTTTCAAAGTCCCTGAAAAATTTTCCAATTTTTGTCCCAATTCTTCCCATTCCCATTGAAACTTTTCAAATCCCTCTCAAAATTGTTGAAATTCTGTTGACGCTTTCAAAATTCTCTCTAGAATTTTCAAAATCCATGTCCACATGTTTACAATTTCACGTCAAAAAATGGCTAAAATTCCAGTTGAAATTTTTTCAAAGTCCCTTAAAAATTTTCCAATTTTTGTCCCAATTCTTCCCATTCCCATTGAAACTTTTCAAATCCCTCTCAAAAGTGTTGAAATTCTGTTGAAGCTTTTAAAATTCTCTCTAGAATTTCCAAATTCCGTGTCCACATGTTTACAATTTCACGTCAAAAAATGGCTAAAATTCCAGTTGAAATTTTTTCAAAGTCCCTTAAAAATTTTCCAATTTTTGTCCCAATTCTTCCCATTCCCATTGAAACTTTTCAAATCCCTCTCAAAAGTGTTGAAATTCTGTTGAAGCTTTTAAAATTCTCTCTAGAATTTTCAAAATCCATGTCCACATGTTTACAATTTCACGTCAAAAAATGGCTAAAATTCCAGTTGAAATTTTTTCAAAGTCCCTTCAAAATTTTCCAATTTTTGTCCCAATTCTTCCCATTCCCATTGAAACTTTTCAAATCCCTCTCAAAGTTGTTGAAATTCTGTTGAAGCTTTTAAAATTCTCTCTAGAATTTTCAAAATCCATGTCCACATGTTTACAATTTCACATTAAAAAAATGGCTAAAATTCCAGTTGAAATTTTTTCAAAGTCCCTTAAAAATTTTCCATTTTTGTCCCAATTCTTCCCATTCCCATTGAAACTTTTCAAATCCCTCTCAAAATTGTTGAAATTCTGTTGAAGCTTTTAAAATTCTCTCTAGAATTTTCAAAATCCATGTCCACATGTTTACAATTTCACGTCAAAAAATGGCTAAAATTCCAGTTGAAATTTTTCAAAGTCCCTTAAAAATGTTCCAATTTTTGTCCCAATTCTTCCCATTCCCATTGAAACTTTCAAATCCCTCTCAAAATTGTTGAAATTCTGTTAAAGCTTTTAAAATTCTCTCTAGAATTTTTCAAAATCCATGTCCACATGTTTACAATTTCACGTCAAAAAATGGCTAAAATTCCAGTTGAAATTTTTCAAAGTCCCTTAAAAATTTTCCAATTTTTGTCCCAATTCTTCCCATTCCCATTGAAACTTTTCAATCCCTCTCAAAAGTGTTGAATTCTGTTGAAGCTTTTAAAATTCTCTCTAGAATTTTCAAAATCCATGTCCACATGTTTACAATTTCACGTCAAAAAATGGCTAAAATTCCAGTTGAAATTTTTTCAAAGTCCCTGAAAATTTTCAATTTTTGTCCCAGTTCTTCCCATTCCCATTGAAACTTTTCAAATCCCTCTCAAAAGTGTTGAAATTCTGTTGAAGCTTTTAAAATTCTCTCTAGAATTTTCAAAATCCATGTCCACATGTTTACAATTTCACGTCAAAAAATGGCTAAAATTCCAGTTGAAATTTTTTCAAAGTCCCTTAAAAAATTTTCCAATTTTTGTCCCAATTCTTCCCATTCCATTGAAACTTTTCAAATCCCTCTCAAAATTGTTGAAATTCTGTTGAAGCTTTTAAAATTCTCTCTAGAATTTTAAAAATCCATGTCCACATGTTTACAATTTCACGTCAAAAAATGGCTAAAATTCCAGTTGAAATTTTTTCAAAGTCCCTTCAAAATTTTCCAATTTTTGTCCCAATTCTTCCCATTCCCATTGAAACTTTTCAAAATCCCTCTCAAAATTGTTGAAATTCTGTTGAAGCTTTTAAAATTCTCTCTAGAATTTTCAAAATCCATGTCCACATGTTTACAATTTTCACGTCAAAAAATTGCTAAAATTCCAGTTGAAATTTTTTCAAAGTCCTTTAAAAATGTTCCAATTTTTGTCCCAATTCTTCCCATTTCCCATTGAAACTTTTCAAATCCCTCTCAAAATTGTTGAAATTCTGTTGAAGCTTTTAAAATTCTCTCTAGAATTTTCAAAATCCATGTCCACATGTTTACAATTTCACATCAAAAAATGGCTAAAATTCCAGTTGAAATTTTTTCAAAGTCCCTTAAAAATTTCCAATTTTTGTCCCAATTCTTCCCATTCCCATTGAAACTTTTCAAATCACTCTCAAAATTGTTGAAATTCTCTTGAAGCTTTTAAAATTCTCTCTAGAATTTTCAAAATCCATGTCCACATGTTTACAATTTCACGTCAAAAAATTGCTAAAATTCCAGTTGAAATTTTTCAAAGTCCCTTCAAAATTTTCCAATTTTGTCCCAATTCTTCCCATTCCCATTGAAACTTTTCAAATCCCTCTCAAAATTTGAAATTCTGTTGAAGCTTTTAAAATTCTCTCTAGATTTTCAAAATCCATGTCCACATGTTACAATTTCACGTCAAAAAATGGCTAAAATTCCAGTTGAAATTTTTTCAAAGTCCCTGAAAAATTTTCCCATTTTTGTCCCAATTCTTCCCATTCCCATTGAAACTTTTCAAATCCCTCTCAAAAGTGTTGAAATTCTGTTGAAGCTTTTAAATTCTCTCTAGAATTTTCAAAATCCATGTCCACATGTTTACAATTTCACGTAAAAAAAAATGCTAAAATTCCAGTTGAAATTTTTTCAAAGGCCCTGAAAAATTTTCAATTTTTGTCCCAATTCTTCCCATTCCCATTGAAACTTTTCAAATCCCTCTCAAAATTGTTGAAATTCTGTTGAAGCTTTTAAAATTCTCTCTAGAATTTTCAAAATCCATGTCCACATGTTTACAATTTCACGTCAAAAAATGGCTAAAATTCCAGTTGAAAATTTTTTCAAAGTCCCTTCAAAATTTTCCAATTTTTGTCCCAATTCTTCCCATTCCTATTGAACTTTTCAAATCCCTCTCAAAATTGTTGAAATTCTGTGAAGCTTTTAAAATTCTCTCTAGAATTTTCAAAATCCATGTCCACATGTTTACAATTTCACGTCAAAAAAATGGCTAAAATTCCAGTTGAAATTTTTTCAAAGTCCCTTAAAAATTTTCCAATTTTTGTCCCAATTCTTCCCATTCCCATTGAAACTTTTCAAATCCCTCTCAAAAGTGTTGAAATTCTGTTGAAGCTTTTAAAATTCTCTCTAGAATTTTCAAAATCCATGTCCACATGTTTACAATTTTCACGTCAAAAAATGGCTAAAATTCCAGTTGAAATTTTTTCAAAGTCCCTTCAAAATTTTCCAATTTTTTGTCCCAGTTCTTCCCATTCCCCTTGAAACTTTTCTAATCCCTCTCAAAATTGTTGAAATTCTGTTGAAGCTTTTAAAATTCTCTCTAGAATTTTCAAAATCCATGGCCACATGTTTACAATTTCACGTCAAAAAATTGCTAAAATTCCAGTTGAAATTTTTCAAAGTCCTTTAAAAATGTTCCAATTTTTGTCCCAATTCTTCCCCATTCCCATTGAAACTTTTCAAATCCCTCTCAAAATTGTTGAAATTCTGTTGAAGCTTTTAAAATTCTCTCTAGAATTTCAAAATCCATGTCCACATGTTTACAATTTCACGTCAAAAAATGGCTAAAATTCCAGTTGAAATTTTTCAAAGTCCCTTCAAAATTTTCCAATTTTTGTCCCATTCTTCCCATTCCCATTGAAACTTTTCAAATCCCTCTCAAAAGTGTTGAAATCTGTTGAAGCTTTTAAAATTCTCTCTAGAATTTTCAAATCCATGTCCACATGTTTACAATTTCACGTCAAAAAATGGCTAAAATTCCAGTTGAAATTTTTTCAAAGTCCCTGAAAAATTTTCCATTTTTGTCCCAATTCTTCCATTCCCATTGAAACTTTCAAATCCCTCTCAAAATTATAGAAATTCTGTTGAAGCTTTTAAAATTCTCTCTAGAATTTTCAAAATCCATGTCCACATGTTTACAATTTCACGTTAAAAAATGGCTAAAATTCCAGTTGAAATTTTTTCAAAGTCCCTTAAAAATGTACCAATTTTTGTCCCAATTCTTCCCATTCCATTGAAACTTTTCAAATCCCTCTCAAAATTGTTGAAATTCTGTTGAAGCTTTTAAAAATTCTCTCTAGAATTTTCAAAATCCATGTCCACATGTTTACAATTTCACGTCAAAAAATGGCTAAAATTCCAGTTGAAATTTTTTCAAAGTCCCTTAAAAATTTTCCATTTTTTGTCCCAATTCTTCCCATTCCCATTGAAACTTTTCAAATCCCGCTCAAAATTGTTGAAATTCTGTTGAAGCTTTTAAAATTCTCTCTAGATTTTCAAAATCCATGTCCACATGTTTATAATTTCACGTAAAAAAAATTGCTAAAATTCCAGTTGAAATTTTTTCAAAGTCCCTTAAAAATTTTCCCATTTTTGTCCCAATTCTTCCCATTCCCCTTGAAACTTTTCAAATCCCTCTCAAAATTGTTGAAATTCTGTTGAAGCTTTAAAATTCTCTCTAGAATTTTCAAAAATCCATGTCCACATGTTTACAATTTTCACGTCAAAAAATGGCTAAAATTCCAGTTGAAATTTTTTCAAAGTCCCTTAAAAATTTTCCTATTTTTGTCCCAATTCTTCCCATTCCCCATTGAAACTTTTCAAATCCCTCTCAAAATTGTTCAAATTCTGTTGAAGCTTTTAAAATTCTCTCTAGAATTTTCAAAATCCATGTCCACATGTTTACAATTTCACGTCAAAAAAATGGCTAAAATTCCAGTTGAAATTTTTTCAAAGTCCCTTAAAAATTTTCCAATTTTTGTCCCAATTCTTCCCATTCCCATTGAAACTTTTCAAATCCCTCTCAAAATTGTTGAAATTCTGTTGAAGCTTTTAAAAATTCTCTCTAGAATTTTCAAATCCATGTCCACATGTTTACAATTTCACGTAAAAAAAATTGCTAAAATTCCAGTTGAAATTTTTTCAAAGTCCCCTTAAAAATTTTCCAATTTTTGTCCCAATTCTTCCCATTCCCATTGAAACTTTTCAAATCCCTCTCAAAAGTGTTGAAATTCTGTTGAAGCTTTTAAAATTCTCTCTAGAATTTTCAAAATCCATGTCCACATGTTTACAATTTCACGTCAAAAATGGCTAACATTCCAGTTGAAATTTTTCAAAGTCCCTTAAAAATGTTCCAATTTTGTCCCAGTTCTTCCATTATTCCCATTGAAACTTTTGAAATCCCTCTCAAAATTGTTGAAATTCTGTTGAAGCTTTTAAAATTCTCTCTAGAATTTTCAAAATCCATGTCCACATGTTTACAATTTCACGTCAAAAAATGGCTAAAATTCCAGTTGAAATTTTTTCAAAGTCCCTTAAAAATTTTCCCATTTTTGTCCCAATTCTTCCCATTCCCATTGAAACTTTTCAAATCCCTCTCAAAATTGTTGAAATTCTGTTGAAGCTTTTAAAATTCTCTCTAGAATTTTCAAATCCATGTCCACATGTTTACAATTTCACGTCAAAAAATTGCTAAAATTCCAGTTGAAATTTTTTCAAAGTCCCTTAAAAATGTTCCCATTTTTGTCCCAATTCTTCCCATTCCCATTGAAACTTTTCAAATCCCTCTCAAAATTGTTGAAATTCTGTTGAAGCTTTTAAAATTCTCTCTAGAATTTTCAAATCCATGTCCACATGTTTACAATTTCACGTCAAAAAATGGCTAAAATTCCAGTTGAAATTTTTTCAAAGTCCCTTAAAAATGTTCCAATTTTTGTCCCAATTCTTCCCATTCCCATTGAAACTTTTCAAATCCCTCTCAAAATTGTTGAAATTCTGTTGAAGCTTTTAAAATTCTCTCTAGAATTTTCAAAATCCATGTCCACATGTTTACAATTTCACGTAAAAAAATGCTAAAATTCCAGTTGAAATTTTTTCAAAGTCCCTTAAAAATTTTCCAATTTTTGTCCAATTCTTCCCATTCCCATTGAAACTTTTCAAATCCTCTCAAAAGTGTTGAAATTCTGTTGAAGCTTTTAAAATTCTCTCTAGAATTTTCAAAATCCATGTCCACATGTTTACAATTTCACGTCAAAAAATGGCTAACATTCCAGTTGAAATTTTTTCAAAGTCCCTTAAAAATTTTCCCAATTTTTGTCCCAATTCTTCCCATTCCCCTTGAAACTTTTCAAATCCCTCTCAAAATTGTTGAAATTCTGTTGAAGCTTTTAAAATTCTCTCTAGAATTTTCAAAATCCATGTCCACATGTTTACAATTTCACGTCAAAAAATGGCTAAAATTCCAGTTGAAATTTTTCAAAGTCCCTCAAAAATTTTCCAATTTTTGTCCCAATTCTTCCCATTCCCATTGAAACTTTTCAAATCCCTCTCAAAATTGTTCAAATTCTGTTGAAGCTTTTAAAATTCTCTCTAGAATTTTCAAAATCCATGTCCACATGTTTACAATTTCACGTAAAAAAATGCTAAAATTCCAGTTGAAATTTTTTCAAAGTCCCTTAAAAATTTTCCAATTTTTGTCCCAATTCTTCCCATTCCCATTGAAACTTTTCAAATCCCTCTCAAAATTGTTGAAATTCTCTTGAAGCTTTTAAAATTCTCTCTAGAATTTTCAAAATCCATGTCCACATGTTTACAATTTCACGTCAAAAAATGGCTAAAATTCCAGTTGAAATTTTTTCAAAGTCCCTTAAAAATTTTCCCATTTTTGTCCCAATTCTTCCCATTCCCATTGAAACTTTTCAAATCCCTCTCAAAATTGTTGAAATTCTGTTGAAGCTTTAAAATTCTCTCTAGAATTTTCAAAAATCCATGTCCACATGTTTACAATTTCACGTCAAAAAATGGCTAAAATTCCAGTTGAAATTTTTTCAAAGTCCTTTAAAAATTTTCCCATTTTTGTCCCAATTCTTCCCATTCCCCTTGAAACTTTTCAAATCCCTCTCAAATTGTTGAAATTCTCTTGAAGCTTTTAAAATTCTCTCTAGAATTTTCAAAATCCATGTCCACATGTTTACAATTTCACGTAAAAAAATGCTAAAACTCCAGTTGAAATTTTTTCAAAGTCCCTTAAAAATTTTCCCATTTTTGTCCCAATTCTTCCCATTCCCATTGAAACTTTTCAAATCCCTCTCAAAATTGTTGAAATTCTCTTGAAGCTTTAAAATTCTCTCTAGAATTTTCAAAATCCATGTCCACATGTTTACAATTTCACGTCAAAAAATGGCTAAAATTCCAGTTGAAATTTTTTCAAAGTCCCTTAAAAATTTCCAATTTTTGTCCCAATTCTTCCCATTCCCATTGAAACTTTTCAAATCCTCTCAAAATTGTTGAAATTCTGTTGAAGCTTTTAAAATTCTCTCTAGAATTTTCAAATCCATGTCCACATGTTTACAATTTCACATAAAAAAATGGCTAAAATTCCAGTTGAAATTTTTTCAAAGTCCCTTCAAAATTTTCCCAATTTTTGTCCCAATTCTTCCCATTCCCATTGAAACTTTTCAAATCCCTCTCAAAATTGTTGAAATTCTGTTGAAGCTTTTAAAATTCTCTCTAGAATTTTCAAAATCCATGTCCACATGTTTACAATTTCACGTCAAAAAATGGCTAAAATTCCAGTTGAAATTTTTTCAAAGTCCCTTAAAAATTTTTCCAATTTTTGTCCCAATTCTTCCCATTCCCATTTGAAACTTTTCAAATCCCTCTCAAAATTGTTGAAATTCTGTTGAAGCTTTTAAAATTCTCTCTAGAATTTTCAAAATCCATGTCCACATGTTTACAATTTCACGTCAAAAAATGGCTAAAATTCCAGTTGAAATTTTTTCAAAGTCCCTTAAAAATTTTCCAATTTTTGTCCCAATTCTTCCCATTCCCATTGAAACTTTTCAAATCCCTCTCAAAATTGTTGAAATTCTGTTGAAGCTTTTAAAATCTCTCTAGAATTTTCAAAATCCATGTCCACTGTTTACAATTTCACGTCAAAAAATGGCTAACATTCCAGTTGAAATTTTTTCAAAGTCCCTTAAAAATTTTCCAATTTTTGTCCCAATTCTTCCCATTCCCATTGAAACTTTTCAAATCCCTCTCAAAATTGTTGAAATTCTGTTGAAGCTTTTTAAAATTCTCTCTAGAATTTTCAAAATCCATGTCCACATGTTTACAATTTCACGTAAAAAATGCTAAAATTCCAGTTGAAATTTTTTCAAAGTCCCTTAAAAATTTTTCCAATTTTTGTCCCAATTCTTCCCATTCCCATTGAATCTTTTCAAATCCCTCTCAAAAGTGTTGAAATTCTGTTGAAGCTTTTAAAATTCTCTCTAGAATTTTCAAAATCCATGTCCACATGTTTACAATTTCACGTCAAAAAATGGCTAAAATTCCAGTTGAAATTTTTTCAAAGTCCTTAAAAATATTTCCCATTTTTGTCCCAATTCTTCCCATTCCCCTTGAAACTTTTCAAATCCCTCTCAAAATTGTTGAAATTCTGTTGAAGCTTTTAAAAATTCTCTCTAGAATTTTCAAAATCCATGTCCACATGTTTACAATTTCACGTCAAAAAATGGCTAAAATTCCAGTTGAAATTTTTCAAAGTCCCTCAAAATTTTCCAATTTTTGTCCCAATTCTTCCCATTCCCATTGAAACTTTTCAAATCCCTCTCAAAATTGTTCAAATCTGTTGAAGCTTTTAAAATTCTCTCTAGAATTTTCAAAATCCATGTCCACATGTTTACAATTTCACGTAAAAAAATGCTAAAATTCCAGTTGAAATTTTTTCAAAGTCCCTTAAAAATTTTCCAATTTTTGTCCCAATTCTTCCCATTCCCATTGAAACTTTTCAAATCCTCTCAAAATTGTTGAAATTCTCTTGAAGCTTTTTAAAATTCTCTCTAGAATTTTCAAAATCCATGTCCACATGTTTACAATTTCACGTCAAAAAATGGCTAAAATTCCAGTTGAAATTTTTTCAAAGTCCCTTAAAAATTTTCCCATTTTTGTCCCAATTCTTCCCATTCCCATTGAAACTTTTCAAATCCCTCTCAAAATTGTTGAAATTCTGTTGAAGCTTTTAAAATTCTCTCTAGAATTTTCAAAATCCATGTCCACATGTTTACAATTTCACGTCAAAAAATGGCTAAAATTCCAGTTGAAATTTTTTCAAAGTCCTTTAAAAATTTTCCCATTTTTGTCCCAATTCTTCCCATTCCCCTTGAAACTTTTCAAATCCCTCTCAAAATTGTTGAAATTCTCTTGAAGCTTTTAAAATTCTCTCTAGAATTTTCAAAATCCATGTCCACATGTTTACAATTTCACGTAAAAAAATGCTAAAATTCCAGTTGAAAATTTTTTCAAAGTCCCTTAAAAATTTTCCCATTTTTGTCCCAATTCTTCCATTCCATTGAAACTTTTCAAATCCCTCTCAAAATTGTTGAAATTCTCTTGAAGCTTTTAAAATTCTCTCTAGAATTTTCAAAATCCATGTCCACATGTTTACAATTTCACGTCAAAAATGGCTAAAATTCCAGTTGAAATTTTTTCAAAGTCCCTTAAAAATTTTCCAATTTTTGTCCCAATTCTTCCCATTCCCATTGAAACTTTTCAAATCCTCTCAAAATTGTTGAAATTCTGTTGAAGCTTTTAAAATTCTCTCTAGAATTTTCAAAATCCATGTCCACATGTTTACAATTTCACGTCAAAAAATGGCTAAAATTCCAGTTGAAATTTTTTCAAAGTCCCTTAAAAATTTTCCAATTTTTGTCCCAGTTCTTCCCATTCCATTGAAACTTTTCAAATCCCTCTCAAAATTGTTGAAATTCTCTTGAAGCTTTTAAAATTCTCTCTAGAATTTTCAAAATCCATGTCCACATGTTTACAATTTCACGTCAAAAATGGCTAAAATTCCAGTTGAAAATTTTTCAAAGTCCCTTAAAAATTTTCCAATTTTTGTCCAATTCTTCCCATTCCCATTGAAACTTTTCAAATCCCTCTCAAAATTGTTGAAATTCTGTTGAAGCTTTTAAAATTCTCTCTAGAATTTTCAAAATCCATGTCCACATGTTTACAATTTCACATAAAAAAATGGCTAAAATTCCAGTTGAAATTTTTTCAAAGTCCCTTCAAAATTTTCCCATTTTTGTCCCAATTCTTCCCATTCCCATTGAAACTTTTCAAATCCCTCTCAAAATTGTTGAAATTCTGTTGAAGCTTTTAAAATTCTCTCTAGAATTTTCAAAATCCATGTCCACATGTTTACAATTTCACATAAAAAATGGCTAAAATTCCAGTTGAAATTTTTTCAAAGTCCCTTCAAAATTTTCCAATTTTTGTCCCAATTCTTCCCATTCCCATTGAAACTTTTCAAATCCCTCTCAAAATTGTTCAAATTCTGTTGAAGCTTTTAAAATTCTCTCTAGAATTTTCAAAATCCATGTCCACATGTTTACAATTTCACGTAAAAAAATGCTAAAATTCCAGTTGAAATTTTTTCAAAGTCCCTTAAAAATTTTCCAATTTTTGTCCCAATTCTTCCCATTCCCATTGAAACTTTTCAAATCCCTCTCAAAATTGTTGAAATTCTCTTGAAGCTTTTAAAATTCTCTCTAGAATTTTCAAAATCCATGTCCACATGTTTACAATTTCACGTCAAAAAATGGCTAAAATTCCAGTTGAAATTTTTCAAAGTCCCTTAAAAATTTTCCCATTTTTGTCCCAATTCTTCCCATTCCCATTGAAACTTTTCAAATCCCTCTCAAAATTGTTGAAATTCTCTTGAAGCTTTAAAATTCTCTCTAGAATTTTCAAAATCCATGTCCACATGTTTACAATTTCACGTCAAAAAATGGCTAAAATTCCAGTTGAAATTTTTTCAAGTCCTTTAAAAATTTTCCCATTTTTGTCCCAATTCTTCCCATTCCCATTGAAACTTTTCAAATCCCTCTCAAAATTGTTGAAATTCTCTTGAAGCTTTTAAAATTCTCTCTAGAATTTTCAAAATCCATGTCCACATGTTTACAATTTCACGTCAAAAAATGGCTAAAATTCCAGTTGAAATTTTTTCAAAGTCCCTTAAAAATTTTCCCATTTTTGTCCCATTCTTCCCATTCCCATTGAAACTTTTCAAATCCCTCTCAAAATTGTTGAAATTCTCTTGAAGCTTTTAAAATTCTCTCTAGAATTTTCAAAATCCATGTCCACATGTTTACAATTTCACGTCAAAAAATGGCTAAAATTCCAGTTGAAAATTTTTTCAAAGTCCCTTAAAAATTTTCCAATTTTTGTCCCAATTCTTCCCATTCCCATTGAAACTTTTCAAAATCCCTCTCAAAATTGTTGAAATTCTGTTGAAGCTTTTAAAATTCTCTCTAGAATTTTCAAATCCATGTCCACATGTTTACAATTTCACGTCAAAAAATGGCTAAAATTCCAGTTGAAATTTTTTCAAAGTCCCTTAAAAATTTTCCAATTTTTGTCCCAATTCTTCCCATTCCCATTGAAACTTTTCAAATCCCTCTCAAAATTGTTGAAATTCTCTTGAAGCTTTTAAAATTCTCTCTAGAATTTTCAAATCCATGTCCACATGTTTACAATTTCACGTCAAAAAATGGCTAAAATTCCAGTTGAAATTTTTCAAAGTCCTTAAAAATTTTCCAATTTTTGTCCCAATTCTTCCCATTCCATTGAAACTTTTCAAATCCCTCTCAAAATTGTTGAAATTCTGTTGAAGCTTTTAAAATTCTCTCTAGAATTTTCAAAATCCATGTCCACATGTTTACAATTTCACATAAAAAATGGCTAAAATTCCAGTTGAAATTTTTTCAAAGTCCCTTCAAAATTTTCCCATTTTTGTCCCAATTCTTCCCATTCCCATTGAAACTTTTCAAATCCCTCTCAAAATTGTTGAATTCTGTTGAAGCTTTTAAAATTCTCTCTAGAATTTTCAAAATCCATGTCCACATGTTTACAATTTCACATAAAAAATGGCTAAAATTCCAGTTGAAATTTTTCAAAGTCCCTTCAAAATTTTCCAATTTTTGTCCCAATTCTTCCCATTCCCATTGAAACTTTTCAAATCCCTCTCAAAATTGTTGAAATTCTGTTGAAGCTTTTAAAATTCTCTCTAGAATTTTCAAAATCCATGTCCACATGTTTACTATTTCACGTCAAAAATGGCTAACATTCCAGTT
>NW_028116128.1:0-38414 GCF_964273445.1 Streptopelia decaocto
TAGAGAATTTTCAAAATCCATGTCCACATGTTTACAATTTCACGTCAAAAAATGGCTAAAATTCCAGTTGAAATTTTTTCAAAGTCCCTTAAAAATTTTCCAATTTTTGTCCCAATTCTTCCCATTCCCATTGAAACTTTTCAAATCCCTCTCAAAATTGTTGAAATTCTGTTGAAGCTTCTAAAATTCTCTCTAGAATTTTCCAAATCCATGTCCACACGTTTACAATTTCACGTCAAAAAATTGCTAAAATTCCAGTTGAAATTTTTTCAAAGTCCCTGAAAAATTTTCCAATTTTTGTTCCAATTCTTCCCATTCCCATTGAAACTTTTCAAATCCCTCTCAAAACTGTTGAAATTCTGTTGAAGCTTTTAAAATTCTCTCTAGAATTTTCAAAATCCATGTCCACATGTTTACAATTTCACGTCAAAAAATGGCTAAAATTCCAGTTGAAATTTTTTCAAAGTCCCTTCAAAATTTTCCAATTTTTGTCCCAATTCTTCCCATTCCCATTGAAACTTTTCAAATCCCTCTCAAAAGTGTTGAAATTCTGTTGAAGCTTTTAAAATTCTCTCTAGAATTTTCAAAATCCATGTCCACATGTTTACAATTTCACGTCAAAAAATGGCTAAAATTCCAGTTGAAATTTTTTCAAAGTCCCTTCAAAATTTTCCAATTTTTGTCCCAATTCTTCCCATTCCCATTGAAACTTTTCAAATCCCTCTCAAACTGTTGAAATTCTGTTGAAGCTTTTAAAATTCTCTCTAGAATTTTCAAAATCCATGTCCACATGTTTACAATTTCACGTCAAAAAATGGCTAAAATTCCAGTTGAAATTTTTTCAAAGTCCCTGAAAAATTTTCCAATTTTTGTCCCAATTCTTCCCATTCCCATTGAAACTTTTCAAATCCCTCTCAAAATTGTTGAAATTCTCTTGAAGCTTTTAAAATTCTCTCTAGAATTTTCAAAATCCATGTCCATATGTTTACAATTTCACGTCAAAAAATGGCTAAAATTCCAGTTGAAATTTTTTCAAAGTCCCTGAAAAATTTTCCAATTTTTGTCCCAATTCTTCCCATTCCCATTGAAACTTTTCAAATCCCTCTCAAAACTGTTGAAATTCTGTTGAAGCTTTTAAAATTCTCTCTAGAATTTTCAAAATCCATGTCCACATGTTTACAATTTCACGTCAAAAAATGGCTAAAATTCCAGTTGAAATTTTTTCAAAGTCCCTGGAAAATTTTCCAATTTTTGTCCCAATTCTTCCCATTCCCATTGAAACTTTTCAAATCCCTCTCAAAATTGTTGAAATTCTCTTGAAGCTTTTAAAATTCTCTCTAGAATTTTCAAAATCCATGTCCATATGTTTACAATTTCACGTCAAAAAATGGCTAAAATTCCAGTTGAAATTTTTTCAAAGTTACTTAAAAATTTTCCAATTTTTGTCCCAATTCTTCCCATTCCCATTGAAACTTTTCAAATCCCTCTCAAAACTGTTGAAATTCTGTTGAAGCTTTTAAAATTCTCTCTAGAATTTTCAAAATCCATGTCCACATGTTTACAATTTCACATAAAAAAATGGCTAAAATTCCAGTTGAAATTTTTCAAAGTCCCTTCAAAATTTTCCAATTTTTGTCCCAATTCTTCCCATTCCCATTGAAACTTTTCAAATCCCTCTCAAAAGTGTTGAAATTCTGTTGAAGCTTTTAAAATTCTCTCTAGAATTTTCAAAATCCATGTCCACATGTTTACAATTTCACGTCAAAAAATGGCTAAAATTCCAGTTGAAATTTTTTCAAAGTCCCTTAAAGATTTTCCGATTTTTGTCCCAATTCTTCCCATTCCCATTGAAACTTTTCAAATCCCTCTCAAAAGTGTTGAAATTCTGTTGAAGCTTTTAAAATTCTCTCTAGAATTTTCAAAATCCATGTCCACATGTTTACAATTTCACGTCAAAAAATGGCTAAAATTCCAGTTGAAGTTTTTTCAAAGTCCCTTCAAAATTTTCCAATTTTTGTCCCAATTCTTCCCATTCCCATTGAAACTTTTCAAATCCCTCTCAAAATTGTTGAAATTCTGTTGAAGCTTTAAAATTCTCTCTAGAATTTTCAAAATCCATGTCCACATGTTTACAATTTCACGTAAAAAAAATGGCTAAAATTCCAGTTGAAATTTTTTCAAAGTCCCTTAAAAATTTTCCCATTTTTGTCCCAATTCTTCCCATTCCCATTGAAACTTTTCAAATCCCTCTCAAAATTGTTGAAATTCTGTTGAAGCTTTTAAAATTCTCTCTAGAATTTTCCAAATCCATGTCCACATGTTTACAATTTCACGTCAAAAAATGCTAAAATTCCAGTTGAAATTTTTTCAAAGTCCCTTAAAAATTTTCCAATTTTTGTCCCAATTCTTCCCATTCCCATTGAAACTTTTCAAATCCCTCTCAAAATTGTTGAAATTCTGTTGAAGCTTCTAAAATTCTCTCTAGAATTTTCAAAATCCATGGCCACATGTTTACAATTTCACGTCAAAAAATTGCTAAAATTCCAGTTGAAATTTTTTCAAAGTCCCTGAAAAATTTTCCAATATTTGTTCCAATTCTTCCCATTCCCATTGAAACTTTTCAAATCCCTCTCAAAACTGTTGAAATTCTGTTGAAGCTTTTAAAATTCTCTCTAGAATTTTCAAAATCCATGTCCACATGTTTACAATTTCACGTCAAAAAATGGCTAAAATTCCAGTTGAAATTTTTTCAAAGTCCCTGAAAAATTTTCCAATTTTTGTCCCAATTCTTCCCATTCCCATTGAAACTTTTCAAATCCCTCTCAAAATTGTTGAAATTCTGTTGAAGCTTTTAAAATTCTCTCTAGAACTTTCAAATCCATGTCCACATGTTTACAATTTCACATCAAAAAATGGCTAAAATTCCAGTTGAAATTTTTTCAAAGTCCCTTCAAAATTTTCCAATTTTTGTCCCAATTCTTCCCATTCCCATTGAAACTTTTCAAATCCCTCTCAAAATCGTTGAAATTCTGTTGAAGCTTTTAAAATTCTCTCTAGAATTTTTAAAATCCATGTCCACATGTTTACAATTTCACGTCAAAAAATGGCTAAAATTCCAGTTGAAATTTTTTCAAAGTCCCTTCAAAATTTTCCAATTTTTGTCCCAATTCTTCCCATTCCCATTGAAACTTTTCAAATCCCTCTCAAAATCGTTGAAATTCTGTTGAAGCTTTTAAAATTCTCTCTAGAACTTTCAAAATCTATGTCCACATGTTTACAATTTCACGTCAAAAAATGGCTAAAATTCCAGTTGAAATTTTTTCAAAGTCCCTTCAAAATTTTCCAATTTTTGTCCCAATTCTTCCCATTCCCATTGAAACTTTTCAAATCCCTCTCAAAAGTGTTGAAATTCTGTTGAAGCTTTTAAAATTCTCTCTAGAATTTTCAAAATCCATGTCCACATGTTTACAATTTCACGTAAAAAAATGGCTAAAATTCCAGTTGAAATTTTTTCAAAGTCCCTTAAAGATTTTCCGATTTTTGTCCCAATTCTTCCCATTCCCATTGAAACTTTTCAAATCCCTCTCAAAAGTGTTGAAATTCTGTTGAAGCTTTTAAAATTCTCTCTAGAATTTTCAAAATCCATGTCCACATGTTTACAATTTCACGTCAAAAAATGGCTAAAATTCCAGTTGAAATTTTTTCAAAGTCCCTTAAAAATTTTCCAATTTTTGTCCCAATTCTTCCCATTCCCATTGAAACTTTTCAAATCCCTCTCAAAATTGTTGAAATTCTGTTGAAGCTTTTAAAATTCTCTCTAGAACTTTCAAAATCCATGTCCACATGTTTACAATTTCACGTCAAAAAATGGCTAAAATTCCAGTTGAAATTTTTTCAAAGTCCCTTAAAAATTTTCCCATTTTTGTCCCAATTCTTCCCATTCCCATTGAAACTTTTCAAATCCCTCTCAAAATTGTTGAAATTCTGTTGAAGCTTTTAAAATTCTCTCTAGAATTTTCAAAATCCATGTCCACATGTTTACAATTTCACGTCAAAAAATGGCTAAAATTCCAGTTGAAATTTTTTCAAAGTCCCTGAAAAATTTTCCCATTTTTGTCCCAATTCTTCCCATTCCCATTGAAACTTTTCAAATCCCTCTCAAAATTGTTGAAATTCTGTTGAAGCTTCTAAAATTCTCTCTAGAATTTTCAAAATCCATGTCCACATGTTTACAATTTCATGTCAAAAAATTGCTAAAATTCCAGTTGAAATTTTTTCAAAGTCCCTGAAAAATTTTCCAATTTTTGTTCCAATTCTTCCCATTCCCATTGAAACTTTTCAAATCCCTCTCAAAAGTGTTGAAATTCTGTTGAAGCTTTTAAAATTCTCTCTAGAATTTTCAAAATCCATGTCCACATGTTTACAATTTCACGTCAAAAAATGGCTAAAATTCCAGTTGAAATTTTTTCAAAGTCCCTTCAAAATTTTCCAATTTTTGTCCCAATTCTTCCCATTCCCATTGAAACTTTTCAAATCCCTCTCAAAATTGTTGAAATTCTGTTGAAGCTTTTAAAATTCTCTCTAGAACTTTCAAAATCCATGTCCACATGTTTACAATTTCACGTCAAAAAATGGCTAAAATTCCAGTTGAAATTTTTTCAAAGTCCCTTAAAAATTTTCCAATTTTTGTCCCAATTCTTCCCATTCCCATTGAAACTTTTCAAATCCCTCTCAAAAGTGTTGAAATTCTGTTGAAGCTTTTAAAATTCTCTCTAGAATTTTCAAAATCCATGTCCACATGTTTACAATTTCACGTCAAAAAATGGCTAAAATTCCAGTTGAAATTTTTTCAAAGTCCCTTCAAAATTTTCCAATTTTTGTCCCAATTCTTCCCATTCCCATTGAAACTTTTCAAATCCCTCTCAAAATCGTTGAAATTCTGTTGAAGCTTTTAAAATTCTCTCTAGAATTTTCAAAATCCATGTCCACATGTTTACAATTTCACATAAAAAATGGCTAAAATTCCAGTTGAAATTTTTTCAAAGTCCCTTAAAAATTTTCCAATTTTTGTCCCAATTCTTCCCATTCCCATTGAAACTTTTCAAATCCCTCTCAAAATCGTTGAAATTCTGTTGAAGCTTTTAAAATTCTCTCTAGAATTTTCAAAATCCATGTCCACATGTTTACAATTTCACGTAAAAAAAATGGCTAAAATTCCAGTTGAAATTTTTTCAAAGTCCCTTAAAGATTTTCCGATTTTTGTCCCAATTCTTCCCATTCCCATTGAAACTTTTCAAATCCCTCTCAAAATTGTTGAAATTCTGTTGAAGCTTTTAAAATTCTCTCTAGAATTTTCAAAATCCATGTCCACATGTTTACAATTTCACGTCAAAAAATGGCTAAAATTCCAGTTGAAATTTTTTCAAAGTCCCTGAAAAATTTTCCAATTTTTGTCCCAATTCTTCCCATTCCATTGAAACTTTTCAAATCCCTCTCAAAATTGTTGAAATTCTGTTGAAGCTTTTAAAATTCTCTCTAGAACTTTCAAAATCCATGTCCACATGTTTACAATTTCACGTCAAAAAATGGCTAAAATTCCAGTTGAAATTTTTTCAAAGTCCCTTAAAAATTTTCCAATTTTTGTCCCAATTCTTCCCATTCCCATTGAAACTTTTCAAATCCCTCTCAAAAGTGTTGAAATTCTGTTGAAGCTTTTAAAATTCTCTCTAGAATTTTCAAAATCCATGTCCACATGTTTACAATTTCACGTCAAAAAATGGCTAAAATTCCAGTTGAAATTTTTTCAAAGTCCCTTCAAAATTTTCCAATTTTTGTCCCAATTCTTCCCATTCCCATTGAAACTTTTCAAATCCCTCTCAAAAGTGTTGAAATTCTGTTGAAGCTTTTAAAATTCTCTCTAGAATTTTCAAAATCCATGTCCACATGTTTACAATTTCACGTCAAAAAATGGCTAAAATTCCAGTTGAAATTTTTTCAAAGTCCCTTCAAATTTTCCAATTTTTGCCCCAATTCTTCCCATTCCCATTGAAACTTTTCAAATCCCTCTCAAAATTGTTGAAATTCTGTTGAAGCTTTTAAAATTCTCTCTAGAATTTTCAAAATCCATGTCCACATGTTTACAATTTCACGTCAAAAAAAATGCTAAAATTCCAGTTGAAATTTTTTCAAAGTCCCTTAAAAATTTTCCAATTTTTGTCCCAATTCTTCCCATTCCCATTGAAACTTTTCAAATCCCTCTCAAAATCGTTGAAATTCTGTTGAAGCTTTTAAAATTCTCTCTAGAATTTTCAAAATCCATGTCCACATGTTTACAATTTCACGTTAAAAAAAGGCTAAAATTCCAGTTGAAATTTTTTCAAAGTCCCTTAAAAATTTTGCAATTTTTGTCCCAATTCTTCCCATTCCCATTGAAACTTTTCAAATCCCTCTCAAAATTGTTGAAATTCTGTTGAAGCTTTTAAAATTCTCTCTAGAATTTTCAAAATCCATGTCCACATGTTTACAATTTCACGTCAAAAAATGGCTAAAATTCCAGTTGAAATTTTTTCAAAGTCCCTTAAAAATTTTCCAATTTTTGTCCCAATTCTTCCCATTCCCATTGAAACTTTTCAAATCCCTCTCAAAATTGTTGAAATTCTGTTGAAGCTTTTAAAATTCTCTCTAGAATTTTCAAAATCCATGTCCACATGTTTACAATTTCACGTCAAAAAATGGCTAAAATTCCAGTTGAAATTTTTTCAAAGTCCCTTAAAAATTTTCCAATTTTTGTCCCAATTCTTCCCATTCCCATTGAAACTTTTCAAATCCCTCTCAAAATTGTTGAAATTCTGTTGAAGCTTTTAAAATTCTCTCTAGAACTTTCAAAATCCATGTCCACATGTTTACAATTTCACGTCAAAAAATAGCTAAAATTCCAGTTGAAATTTTTTCAAAGTCCCTTCAAAATTTTCCAATTTTTGTCCCAATTCTTCCCATTCCCATTGAAACTTTTCAAATCCCTCTCAAAAGTGTTGAAATTCTGTTGAAGCTTTTAAAATTCTCTCTAGAATTTTCAAAATCCATGTCCACATGTTTACAATTTCACGTCAAAAAATGGCTAAAATTCCAGTTGAAATTTTTTCAAAGTCCCTTCAAAATTTTCCAATTTTTGTCCCAATTCTTCCCATTCCCATTGAAACTTTTCAAATCCCTCTCAAAAGTGTTGAAATTCTGTTGAAGCTTTTAAAATTCTCTCTAGAATTTTCAAAATCCATGTCCACATGTTTACAATTTCACGTCAAAAAATGGCTAAAATTCCAGTTGAAATTTTTTCAAAGTCCCTTAAAAATTTTCCAATTTTTGTCCCAATTCTTCCCATTCCCATTGAAACTTTTCAAATCCCTCTCAAAATCGTTGAAATTCTGTTGAAGCTTTTAAAATTCTCTCTAGAATTTTCAAAATCCATGTCCACATGTTTACAATTTCACGTAAAAAAAATGGCTAAAATTCCAGTTGAAATTTTTTCAAAGTCCCTTCAAAATTTTCCAATTTTTGTCCCAATTCTTCCCATTCCCATTGAAACTTTTCAAATCCCTCTCAAAAGTGTTGAAATTCTGTTGAAGCTTTTAAAATTCTCTCTAGAATTTTCAAAATCCATGTCCACATGTTTACAATTTCACGTCAAAAAATGGCTAAAATTCCAGTTGAAATTTTTTCAAAGTCCCTTAAAAATTTTCCAATTTTTGTCCCAATTCTTCCCATTCCCATTGAAACTTTTCAAATCCCTCTCAAAATCGTTGAAATTCTGTTGAAGCTTTTAAAATTCTCTCTAGAATTTTCAAAATCCATGTCCACATGTTTACAATTTCACGTAAAAAAAATGGCTAAAATTCCAGTTGAAATTTTTTCAAAGTCCCTTAAAGATTTTCCGATTTTTGTCCCAATTCTTCCCATTCCCATTGAAACTTTTCAAATCCCTCTCAAAAGTGTTGAAATTCTGTTGAAGCTTTTAAAATTCTCTCTAGAATTTTCAAAATCCATGTCCACATGTTTACAATTTCACGTCAAAAAATGGCTAAAATTCCAGTTGAAATTTTTTCAAAGTCCCTGAAAAATTTTCCAATTTTTGTCCCAATTCTTCCCATTCCCATTGAAACTTTTCAAATCCCTCTCAAAATTGTTGAAATTCTGTTGAAGCTTTTAAAATTCTCTCTAGAACTTTCAAAATCCATGTCCACATGTTTACAATTTCACGTCAAAAAATGGCTAAAATTCCAGTTGAAATTTTTTCAAAGTCCCTTAAAAATTTTCCAATTTTTGTCCCAATTCTTCCCATTCCCATTGAAACTTTTCAAATCCCTCTCAAAATTGTTGAAATTCTGTTGAAGCTTTTAAAATTCTCTCTAGAATTTTCAAAATCCATGTCCACATGTTTACAATTTCACGTCAAAAAAATGGCTAAAATTCCAGTTGAAATTTTTTCAAAGTCCCTTAAAAATTTTCCAATTTTTGTCCCAATTCTTCCCATTCCCATTGAAACTTTTCAAATCCCTCTCAAAAGTGTTGAAATTCTGTTGAAGCTTTTAAAATTCTCTCTAGAATTTTCAAAATCCATGTCCACATGTTTACAATTTCACGTCAAAAAATGGCTAAAATTCCAGTTGAAATTTTTTCAAAGTCCCTTAAAAATTTTCCAATTTTTGTCCCAATTCTTCCCATTCCCATTGAAACTTTTCAAATCCCTCTCAAAATTGTTGAAATTCTGTTGAAGCTTTTTAAAATTCTCTCTAGAATTTTCAAAATCCATGTCCACATGTTTACAATTTCACGTTAAAAAAAGGCTAAAATTCCAGTTGAAATTTTTTCAAAGTCCCTTAAAAATTTTGCAATTTTTGTCCCAATTCTTCCCATTCCCATTGAAACTTTTCAAATCCCTCTCAAAATCGTTGAAATTCTGTTGAAGCTTTTAAAATTCTCTCTAGAATTTTCAAAATCCATGTCCACATGTTTACAATTTCACGTCAAAAAATGGCTAAAATTCCAGTTGAAATTTTTTCAAAGTCCCTTCAAAATTTTCCAATTTTTGTCCCAATTCTTCCCATTCCCATTGAAACTTTTCAAATCCCTCTCAAAATCGTTGAAATTCTGTTGAAGCTTTTAAAATTCTCTCTAGAACTTTCAAAATCCATGTCCACATGTTTACAATTTCACGTCAAAAAATGGCTAAAATTCCAGTTGAAATTTTTTCAAAGTCCCTTCAAAATTTTCCAATTTTTGTCCCAATTCTTCCCATTCCCATTGAAACTTTTCAAATCCCTCTCAAAAGTGTTGAAATTCTGTTGAAGCTTTTAAAATTCTCTCTAGAATTTTCAAAATCCATGTCCATATGTTTACAATTTCACGTCAAAAAATAGCTAAAATTCCAGTTGAAATTTTTTCAAAGTCCCTGAAAAATTTTCCAATTTTTGTCCCAATTCTTCCCATTCCCATTGAAACTTTTCAAATCCCTCTCAAAATTGTTGAAATTCTGTTGAAGCTTTTAAAATTCTCTCTAGAATTTTCAAAATCCATGTCCACATGTTTACAATTTCACGTCAAAAAATGGCTAAAATTCCAGTTGAAATTTTTTCAAAGTCCCTGAAAAATGTTCCAATTTTTGTCCCAATTCTTCCCATTCCCATTGAAACTTTTCAAATCCCTCTCAAAAGTGTTGAAATTCTGTTGAAGCTTTTAAAATTCTCTCTAGAATTTTCAAAATCCATGTCCACATGTTTACAATTTCACGTTAAAAAATGGCTAAAATTCCAGTTGAAATTTTTTCAAAGTCCCTTAAAAATTTTCCAATTTTTGTCCCAATTCTTCCCATTCCCATTGAAACTTTTCAAATCCCTCTCAAAACTGTTGAAATTCTGTTGAAGCTTTTAAAATTCTCTCTAGAATTTTCAAAATCCATGTCCACATGCTTACAATTTCACGTCAAAAAATGGCTAAAATTCCAGTTGAAATTTTTTCAAAGTCCCTTCAAAATTTTCCAATTTTTGTCCCAATTCTTCCCATTCCCATTGAAACTTTTCAAATCCCTCTCAAAATCGTTGAAATTCTGTTGAAGCTTTTAAAATTCTCTCTAGAATTTTCAAAATCCATGTCCACATGTTTACAATTTCACGTCAAAAAATGGCTAAAATTCCAGTTGAAATTTTTTCAAAGTCCCTTCAAAATTTTCCAATTTTTGTCCCAATTCTTCCCATTCCCATTGAAACTTTTCAAATCCCTCTCAAAATTGTTGAAATTCTCTTGAAGCTTTGAAAATTCTCTCTAGAATTTTCAAAATCCATGTCCACATGTTTACAATTTCACGTCAAAAAATTGCTAAAATTCCAGTTGAAATTTTTTCAAAGTCCCTTAAAAATTTGCAATTTTTGTCCCAATTCTTCCCATTCCCATTGAAACTTTTCAAATCCCTCTCAAAATTGTTGAAATTCTGTTGAAGCTTTTAAAATTCTCTCTAGAATTTTCAAAATCCATGTCCACATGTTTACAATTTCACGTAAAAAAAATGGCTAAAATTCCAGTTGAAATTTTTTCAAAGTCCCTGAAAAATTTTCCAATTTTTGTCCCAATTCTTCCCATTCCCATTGAAACTTTTCAAATCCCTCTCAAAATCGTTGAAATTCTGTTGAAGCTATTAAAATTCTCTCTAGAATTTTCAAAATCCATGTCCACATGTTTACAATTTCACGTCAAAAAATGGCTAAAATTCCAGTTGAAATTTTTTCAAAGTCCCTGAAAAATTTTCCAATTTTTGTCCCAATTCTTCCCATTCCCATTGAAACTTTTCAAATCCCTCTCAAAATTGTTGAAATTCTGTTGAAGCTTTTAAAATTCTCTCTAGAATTTTCAAAATCCATGGCCACATGTTTACAATTTCACGTCAAAAAATGGCTAAAATTCCAGTTGAAATTTTTTCCAAGTCCCTTCAAAATTTTCCAATTTTTGTCCCAATTCTTCCCATTCCCATTGAAACTTTTCAAATCCCTCTCAAAAGTGTTGAAATTCTGTTGAAGCTTTTAAAATTCTCTCTAGAATTTTCAAAATCCATGTCCACATGTTTACAATTTCACGTAAAAAAAATGGCTAAAATTCCAGTTGAAATTTTTTCAAAGTCCCTTAAAAATGTTCCAATTTTTGTCCCAATTCTTCCCATTCCCATTGAAACTTTTCAAATCCCTCTCAAAATTGTTGAAATTCTGTTGAAGCTTTTAAAATTCTCTCTAGAATTTTCAAAATCCATGTCCACATGTTTACAATTTCACGTAAAAAAAATGGCTAAAATTCCAGTTGAAATTTTTTCAAAGTCCCTGAAAAATTTTCCAATTTTTGTCCCAATTCTTCCCATTCCCATTGAAACTTTTCAAATCCCTCTCAAAATCGTTGAAATTCTGTTGAAGCTTTTAAAATTCTCTCTAGAATTTTCAAAATCCATGTCCACATGTTTACAATTTCACGTCAAAAAATGGCTAAAATTCCAGTTGAAATTTTTTCAAAGTCCCTTCAAAATTTTCCCATTTTTGTCCCAATTCTTCCCATTCCCATTGAAACTTTTCAAATCCCTCTCAAAATTGTTGAAATTCTGTTGAAGCTTTTAAAATTCTCTCTAGAATTTTCAAAATCCATGTCCACATGTTTACAATTTCACGTCAAAAAATGGCTAAAATTCCAGTTGAAATTTTTTCAAAGTCCCTTAAAAATTTTCCAATTTTTGTCCCAATTCTTCCCATTCCCATTGAAACTTTTCAAATCCCTCTCAAAAGTGTTGAAATTCTGTTGAAGCTTTTAAAATTCTCTCTAGAATTTTCAAAATCCATGTCCACATGTTTACAATTTCACGTAAAAATATACTAAAATTCCAGTTGAAATTTTTTCAAAGTCCCTGAAAAATTTTCCAATTTTTGTCCCAATTCTTCCCATTCCCATTGAAACTTTTCAAATCCCTCTCAAAATTGTTGAAATTCTGTTGAAGCTTTTAAAATTCTCTCTAGAATTTTCAAAATCCATGTCCACATGTTTACAATTTCACGTCAAAAAAATGGCTAAAATTCCAGTTGAAATTTTTTCAAAGTCCCTTAAAAATGTTCCAATTTTTGTCCCAATTCTTCCCATTCCCATTGAAACTTTTCAAATCCCTCTCAAAATCGTTGAAATTCTGTTGAAGCTTTTAAAATTCTCTCTAGAATTTTCAAAAGCCATGTCCACATGTTTACAATTTCACGTTAAAAAATGGCTAAAATTCCAGTTGAAATTTTTTCAAAGTCCCTTAAAAATTTTGCAATTTTTGTCCCAATTCTTCCCATTCCCATTGAAACTTTTCAAATCCCTCTCAAAATTGTTGAAATTCTGTTGAAGCTTTTAAAATTCTCTCTAGAATTTTCAAAATCCATGGCCACATGTTTACAATTTCACGTAAAAAAAATGGCTAAAATTCCAGTTGAAATTTTTTCAAAGTCCCTGAAAAATTTTCCAATTTTTGTCCCAATTCTTCCCATTCCCATTGAAACTTTTCAAACCCCTCTCAAAATCGTTGAAATTCTGTTGAAGCTTTTAAAATTCTCTCTAGAATTTTCAAAATCCATGTCCACATGTTTACAATTTCACGTCAAAAAATGGCTAAAATTCCAGTTGAAATTTTTTCAAAGTCCCTTCAAAATTTTCCAATTTTTGTCCCAATTCTTCCCATTCCCATTGAAACTTTTCAAATCCCTCTCAAAATTGTTGAAATTCTGTTGAAGCTTTTAAAATTCTCTCTAGAATTTTCAAAATCCATGTCCACATGTTTACCATTTCACGTCAAAAAATGGCTAAAATTCCAGTTGAAATTTTTTCAAAGTCCCTTCAAAATTTTCCAATTTTTGTCCCAATTCTTCCCATTCCCATTGAAACTTTTCAAATCCCTCTCAAAATTGTTGAAATTCTGTTGAAGCTTTTAAAATTCTCTCTAGAATTTTCAAAATCCATGTCCACATGTTTACAATTTCACGTCAAAAAATGGCTAAAATTCCAGTTGAAATTTTTTCAAAGTCCCTGAAAAATTTTCCAAATTTTGTCCCAATTCTTCCCATTCCCATTGAAACTTTTCAAATCCCTCTCAAAATCGTTGAAATTCTGTTGAAGCTTTTAAAATTCTCTCTAGAATTTTCAAAATCCATGTCCACATGTTTACAATTTCACGTCAAAAAATGGCTAAAATTCCAGTTGAAATTTTTTCAAAGTCCCTTAAAAATTTTCCAATTTTTGTCCCAATTCTTCCCATTCCCAT
Organism: Streptopelia decaocto; assembly: GCF_964273445.1. NCBI lineage: Eukaryota > Metazoa > Chordata > Aves > Columbiformes > Columbidae > Streptopelia > Streptopelia decaocto. Next base: position 13,313 of record NW_028116128.1, read on the forward strand.
TGAAACTTTTCAAATCCCTCTCAAAATTGTTGAAATTCTGTTGAAGCTTTTAAAATTCTCTCTAGAATTTTCAAAATCTATGTCCACATGTTTACAATTTCACGTAAAAAAATGGCTAAAATTCCAGTTGAAATTTTTTCAAAGTCCCTTAAAATTTTTCCGATTTTTGTCCCAATTCTTCCCATTCCCATTGAAACTTTTCAAATCCCTCTCAAAATTGTTGAAATTCTGTTGAAGCTTTTAAAATTCTCTCTAGAATTTTCAAAATCCATGTCCACATGTTTACAATTTCACGTCAAAAAATTGCTCAAATTCCAGTTGAAATTTTTTCAAAGTCCCTTAAAAATTTTCCAATTTTGTCCCAATTCTTCCCATTCCCATTGAAACTTTTCAAATCCCTCTCAAAATTGTTGAAATTCTGTTGAAGCTTTTAAAATTCTCTCTAGAATTTTCAAAATCCATGTCCACATGTTTACAATTTCACGTCAAAAAATGGCTAAAATTCCAGTTGAAATTTTTTCAAAGTCCCTTCAAAATTTTCCAATTTTTGTCCCAATTCTTCCCATTCCCATTGAAACTTTTCAAATCCCTCTCAAAATTGTTGAAATTCTGTTGAAGCTTTTAAAATTCTCTCTAGAATTTTCAAAATCCATGTCCACATGTTTACAATTTCACGTAAAAAAAATGGCTAAAATTCCAGTTGAAATTTTTTCAAAGTCCCTTAAAAGTTTTCCCATTTTTGTCCCAATTCTTCCCATTCCCATTGAAACTTTTCAAATCCCTCTCAAAATTGTTGAAATTCTGTTGAAGCTTTTAAAATTCTCTCTAGAATTTTCAAAATCCATGTCCACATGTTTACAATTTCACGTCAAAAAAATGCTAAAATTCCAGTTGAAATTTTTTCAAAGTCCCTTAAAAATTTTCCAATTTTTGTCCCAATTCTTCCCATTCCCATTGAAACTTTTCAAATCCCTCTCAAAAGTGATGAAATTCTGTTGAAGCTTTTAAAATTCTCTCTAGAATTTTCAAAATCCATGTCCACATGTTTACAATTTCACGTCAAAAAATGGCTAAAATTCCAGTTGAAATTTTTTCAAAGTCCCTTCAAAATTTTCCAATTTTTGTCCCAATTCTTCCCATTCCCATTGAAACTTTTCAAATCCCTCTCAAAATTGTTGAAATTCTGTTGAAGCTTTTAAAATTCTCTCTAGAATTTTCAAAATCTATGTCCACATGTTTACAATTTCACGTCAAAAAATTGCTCAAATTCCAGTTGAAATTTTTTCAAAGTCCCTTAAAAATTTTCCAATTTTTGTCCCAATTCTTCCCATTCCCATTGAAACTTTTCAAATCCCTCTCAAAATTGTTGAAATTCTGTTGAAGCTTTTAAAATTCTCTCTAGAATTTTCAAAATCCATGTCCACATGTTTACAATTTCACGTCAAAAAATGGCTAAAATTCCAGTTGAAATTTTTTCAAAGTCCCTGAAAAATTTTCCCATTTTTGTCCCAATTCTTCCCATTCCATTGAAACTTTTCAAATCCCTCTCAAAATTGTTGAAATTCTGTTGAAGCTTTTAAAATTCTCTCTAGAATTTTCAAAATCCATGTCCACATGTTTACAATTTCACGTCAAAAAAATGCTAAAATTCCAGTTGAAATTTTTTCAAAGTCCCTTAAAAATTTTCCCATTTTTGTCCCAATTCTTCCCATTCCCATTGAAACTTTTCAAATCCCTCTCAAAATTGTTGAAATTCTGTTGAAGCTTTTAAAATTCTCTCTAGAATTTTCAAAATCCATGTCCACATGTTTACAATTTCACGTAAAAAAAATGGCTAAAATTCCAGTTGAAATTTTTTCAAAGTCCCTTAAAAATTTTCCAATTTTTGTCCCAATTCTTCCCATTCCCATTGAAACTTTTCAAATCCCTCTCAAAATCGTTGAAATTCTGTTGAAGCTTTTAAAATTCTCTCTAGAATTTTCAAAATCCATGTCCACATGTTTACAATTTCACGTCAAAAAATGGCTAAAATTCCAGTTGAAATTTTTTCAAAGTCCCTGAAAAATTTTCCAATTTTTGTCCCAATTCTTCCCATTCCCATTGAAACTTTTCAAATCCCTCTCAAAATTGTTGAAATTCTGTTGAAGCTTTTAAAATTCTCTCTAGAATTTTCAAAATCCATGGTCACATGTTTACAATTTCACGTCAAAAAATGGCTAAAATTCCAGTTGAAATTTTTTCAAAGTCCCTTAAAAATTTTCCAATTTTTGTCCCAATTCTTCCCATTCCCATTGAAACTTTTCAAATCCCTCTCAAAATGGTTGAAATTCTGTTGAAGCTTTTAAAATTTTCTCTAGAATTTTCAAATCCATGTCCACATGTTTACAATTTCACGTAAAAAAAATACTAAAATTCCAGTTGAAATTTTTTCAAAGTCCCTGAAAAATTTTCCAATTTTTGTCCCAATTCTTCCCATTCCCATTGAAACTTTTCAAATCCCTCTCAAAATTGTTGAAATTCTCTTGAAGCTTTTAAAATTCTCTCTAGAATTTTCAAAATCCATGTCCACATGTTTACAATTTCACGTAAAAAAAATGGCTAAAATTCCAGTTGAAATTTTTTCAAAGTCCCTGAAAAATTTTCCAATTTTTGTCCCAATTCTTCCCATTCCCATTGAAACTTTTCAAATCCCTCTCAAAATCGTTGAAATTCTGTTGAAGCTTTTAAAATTCTCTCTAGAATTTTCAAAATCCATGTCCACATGTTTACAATTTCACGTCAAAAAATGGCTAAAATTCCAGTTGAAATTTTTTCAAAGTCCCTTCAAAATTTTCCCATTTTTGTCCCAATTCTTCCCATTCCCATTGAAACTTTTCAAATCCCTCTCAAAATTGTTGAAATTCTGTTGAAGCTTTTAAAATTCTCTCTAGAATTTTCAAAATCCATGTCCACATGTTTACAATTTCACGTCAAAAAATGGCTAAAATTCCAGTTGAAATTTTTTCAAAGTCCCTTAAAAATTTTCCAATTTTTGTCCCAATTCTTCCCATTCCCATTGAAACTTTTCAAATCCCTCTCAAAAGTGTTGAAATTCTGTTGAAGCTTTTAAAATTCTCTCTAGAATTTTCAAAATCCATGTCCACATGTTTACAATTTCACGTAAAAAAAATACTAAAATTCCAGTTGAAATTTTTTCAAAGTCCCTGAAAAATTTTCCAATTTTTGTCCCAATTCTTCCCATTCCCATTGAAACTTTTCAAATCCCTCTCAAAATTGTTGAAATTCTGTTGAAGCTTTTAAAATTCTCTCTAGAATTTTCAAAATCCATGTCCACATGTTTACAATTTCACGTAAAAAAAATGGCTAAAATTCCAGTTGAAATTTTTTCAAAGTCCCTTAAAAATGTTCCAATTTTTGTCCCAATTCTTCCCATTCCCATTGAAACTTTTCAAATCCCTCTCAAAATTGTTGAAATTCTGTTGAAGCTTTTAAAATTCTCTCTAGAATTTTCAAAAGCCATGTCCACATGTTTACAATTTCACGTTAAAAAATGGCTAAAATTCCAGTTGAAATTTTTTCAAAGTCCCTGAAAAATTTTCCAATTTTTGTCCCAATTCTTCCCATTCCCATTGAAACTTTTCAAATCCCTCTCAAAATTGTTGAAATTCTGTTGAAGCTTTTAAAATTCTCTCTAGAATTTTCAAAATCCATGTCCACATGTTTACAATTTCACGTAAAAAAATGGCTAAAATTCCAGTTGAAATTTTTTCAAAGTCCCTTAAAAATTTTCCAATTTTTGTCCCAATTCTTCCCATTCCCATTGAAACTTTTCAAATCCCTCTCAAAATCGTTGAAATTCTGTTGAAGCTTTTAAAATTCTCTCTAGAATTTTCAAAATCCATGTCCACATGTTTACAATTTCACGTCAAAAAATGGCTAAAATTCCAGTTGAAATTTTTTCAAAGTCCCTTCAAAATTTTCCAATTTTTGTCCCAATTCTTCCCATTCCCATTGAAACTTTTCAAATCCCTCTCAAAATTGTTGAAATTCTGTTGAAGCTTTTAAAATTCTCTCTAGAATTTTCAAAATCCATGTCCACATGTTTACAATTTCACGTCAAAAAATTGCTCAAATTCCAGTTGAAATTTTTTCAAAGTCCCTTCAAAATTTTCCAATTTTTGTCCCAATTCTTCCCATTCCCATTGAAACTTTTCAAATCCCTCTCAAAATTGTTGAAATTCTGTTGAAGCTTTTAAAATTCTCTCTAGAATTTTCAAAATCCATGTCCACATGTTTACAATTTCACGTCAAAAAATGGCTAAAATTCCAGCTGAAATTTTTTCAAAGTCCCTGAAAAATTTTCCAATTTTTGTCCCAATTCTTCCCATTCCCATTGAAACTTTTCAAATCCCTCTCAAAATCGTTGAAATTCTGTTGAAGCTTTTAAAATTCTCTCTAGAATTTTCAAAATCCATGTCCACATGTTTACAATTTCACGTCAAAAAATGGCTAAAATTCCAGTTGAAATTTTTTCAAAGTCCCTTAAAAATTTTCCAATTTTTGTCCCAATTCTTCCCATTCCCATTGAAACTTTTCAAATCCCTCTCAAAATTGTTGAAATTCTGTTGAAGCTTTTAAAATTCTCTCTAGAATTTTCAAAATCCATGTCCACATGTTTACAATTTCACGTCAAAAAATGGCTAAAATTCCAGTTGAAATTTTTTCAAAGTCCCTTAAAAATTTTCCAATTTTTGTCCCAATTCTTCCCATTCCCATTGAAAGTTTTCAAATCCCTCTCAAAATTGTTGAAATTCTGTTGAAGCTTTTAAAATTCTCTCTAGAATTTTCAAAATCCATGTCCACATGTTTACAATTTCACGTAAAAAAAATGGCTAAAATTCCAGTTGAAATTTTTTCAAAGTCCCTTAAAAGTTTTCCCATTTTTGTCCCAATTCTTCCCATTCCGATTGAAACTTTTCAAATCCCTCTCAAAATTGTTGAAATTCTGTTGAAGCTTTTAAAATTCTCTCTAGAATTTTCAAAATCCATGTCCACATGTTTACAATTTCACGTCAAAAAAATGCTAAAATTCCAGTTGAAATTTTTTCAAAGTCCCTTAAAAATTTTCCAATTTTTGTCCCAATTCTTCCCATTCCCATTGAAACTTTTCAAATCCCTCTCAAAAGTGTTGAAATTCTGTTGAAGCTTTTAAAATTCTCTCTAGAATTTTCAAAATCCATGTCCACATGTTTACAATTTCACGTCAAAAAATGGCTAAAATTCCAGTTGAAATTTTTTCAAAGTCCCTTCAAAATTTTCCAATTTTTGTCCCAATTCTTCCCATTCCCATTGAAACTTTTCAAATCCCTCTCAAAATTGTTGAAATTCTGTTGAAGCTTTTAAAATTCTCTCTAGAATTTGCAAAATCCATGTCCACATGTTTACAATTTCACGTCAAAAAATGGCTAAAATTCCAGTTGAAATTTTTTCAAAGTCCCTTAAAAATTTTCCAATTTTTGTCCCAATTCTTCCCATTCCCATTGAAACTTTTCAAATCCCTCTCAAAATTGTTGAAATTCTGTTGAAGCTTTTAAAATTCTCTCTAGAATTTTCAAAATCCATGTCCACATGTTTACAATTTCACGTAAAAAAAATGGCTAAAATTCCAGTTGAAATTTTTTCAAAGTCCCTTAAAAATTTTCCCATTTTTGTCCCAATTCTTCCCATTCCCATTGAAACTTTTCAAATCCCTCTCAAAATTGTTGAAATTCTGTTGAAGCTTTTAAAATTCTCTCTAGAATTTTCAAAATCCATGTCCACATGTTTACAATTTCACGTCAAAAAAATGCTAAAATTCCAGTTGAAATTTTTTCAAAGTCCCTTAAAAATTTTCCCATTTTTGTCCCAATTCTTCCCATTCCCATTGAAACTTTTCAAATCCCTCTCAAAATTGTTGAAATTCTGTTGAAGCTTTTAAAATTCTCTCTAGAATTTTCAAAATCCATGTCCACATGTTTACAATTTCACGTCAAAAAATGGCTAAAATTCCAGTTGAAATTTTTTCAAAGTCCCTTAAAAATTTTCCAATTTTTGTCCCAATTCTTCCCATTCCCATTGAAACTTTTCAAATCCCTCTCAAAAGTGTTGAAATTCTGTTGAAGCTTTTAAAATTCTCTCTAGAATTTTCAAAATCCATGTCCACATGTTTACAATTTCACGTCAAAAAATGGCTAAAATTCCAGTTGAAATTTTTTCAAAGTCCCTGAAAAATTTTCCAATTTTTGTCCCAATTCTTCCCATTCCCATTGAAACTTTTCAAATCCCTCTCAAAATTGTTGAAATTCTGTTGAAGCTTTTAAAATTCTCTCTAGAATTTTCAAAATCCATGTCCACATGTTTACAATTTCACGTAAAAAAAATGGCTAAAATTCCAGTTGAAATTTTTTCAAAGTCCCTGAAAAATTTTCCCATTTTTGTCCCAATTCTTCCCATTCCCATTGAAACTTTTCAAATCCCTCTCAAAATTGTTGAAATTCTGTTGAAGCTTTTAAAATTCTCTCTAGAATTTTCAAAATCTATGTCCACATGTTTACAATTTCATGTCAAAAAATGGCTAAAATTCCAGTTGAAATTTTTTCAAAGTCCCTTCAAAATTTTCCAATTTTTGTCCCAATTCTTCCCATTCCCATTGAAACTTTTCAAATCCCTCTCAAAATTGTTGAAATTCTGTTGAAGCTTTTAAAATTCTCTCTAGAATTTTCAAAATCCATGTCCACATGTTTACAATTTCACGTAAAAAAAATGGCTAAAATTCCAGTTGAAATTTTTTCAAAGTCCCTTCAAAATTTTCCAATTTTTGTCCCAATTCTTCCCATTCCCATTGAAACTTTTCAAATCCCTCTCAAAATTGTTGAAATTCTGTTGAAGCTTTTAAAATTCTCTCTAGAATTTTCAAAATCTATGTCCACATGTTTACAATTTCACGTCAAAAAATTGCTAAAATTCCAGTTGAAATTTTTTCAAAGTCCCTTAAAAATTTTCCAATTTTTGTCCCAATTCTTCCCATTCCCATTGAAACTTTTCAAATCCCTCTCAAAATTGTTGAAATTCTGTTGAAGCTTTTAAAATTCTCTCTAGAATTTTCAAAATCCATGTCCACATGTTTACAATTTCACGTAAAAATTGCTAAAATTCCAGTTGAAATTTTTTCAAAGTCCCTTAAAAATTTTCCAATTTTTGTCCCAATTCTTCCCATTCCCATTGAAACTTTTCAAATCCCTCTCAAAATTGTTGAAATTCTGTTGAAGCTTTTAAAATTCTCTCTAGAATTTTCAAAATCTATGTCCACATGTTTACAATTTCACGTCAAAAAATGGCTAAAATTCCAGTTGAAATTTTTTCAAAGTCCCTGAAAAATTTTCCAATTTTTGTCCCAATTCTTCCCATTCCCATTGAAACTTTTCAAATCCCTCTCAAAATTGTTGAAATTCTGTTGAAGCTTTTAAAATTCTCTCTAGAATTTTCAAAATCCATGTCCACATGTTTACAATTTCACGTCAAAAAATGGCTAAAATTCCAGTTGAAATTTTTTCAAAGTCCCTTAAAAATTTTCCAATTTTTGTCCCAATTCTTCCCATTCCCATTGAAACTTTTCAAATCCCTCTCAAAATTGTAGAAATTCTGTTGAAGCTTTTAAAATTCTCTCTAGAATTTTCAAAATCCACTGCAACATGTTTACAATTTCACGTCAAAAAATGGCTAAAATTCCAGTTGAAATTTTTTCAAAGTCCCTGAAAAATTTTCCAATTTTTGTCCCAATTCTTCCCATTCCCATTGAAACTTTACAAATCCCTCTCAAAATTGTTGAAATTCTGTTGAAGCTTTTAAAATTCTCTCTAGAATTTTCAAAATCCATGGCCACATGTTTACAATTTCACGTCAAAAAAAAAGCTAAAATTCCAGTTGAAATTTTTTCAAAGTCCCTTCAAAATTTTCCAATTTTTGTCCCAATTCTTCCCATTCCCATTGAAACTTTTCAAATCCCTCTCAAAAGTGTTGAAATTCTGTTGAAGCTTTTAAAATTCTCTCTAGAATTTTCAAAATCCATGTCCACATGTTTACAATTTCACGTCAAAAAATGGCTAAAATTCCAGTTGAAATTTTTTCAAAGTCCCTTAAAAATTTTCCAATTTTTGTCCCAATTCTTCCCATTCCCATTGAAACTTTTCAAATCCCTCTCAAAATTGTTGAAATTCTGTTGAAGCTTTTAAAATTCTCTCTAGAATTTTCAAAATCCATGTCCACATGTTTACAATTTCACGTAAAAAAATGGCTAAAATTCCAGTTGAAATTTTTTCAAAGTCCCTTCAAAATTTTCCAATTTTTGTCCCAATTCTTCCCATTCCCATTGAAACTTTTCAAATCCCTCTCAAAATTGTTGAAATTCTGTTGAAGCTTTTAAAATTCTCTCTAGAATTTTCAAAATCTATGTCCACATGTTTACAATTTCACGTCAAAAAATTGCTAAAATTCCAGTTGAAATTTTTTCAAAGTCCCTTAAAAATTTTCCAATTTTTGTCCCAATTCTTCCCATTCCCATTGAAACTTTTCAAATCCCTCTCAAAATTGTTGAAATTCTGTTGAAGCTTTTAAAATTCTCTCTAGAATTTTCAAAATCCATGTCCACATGTTTACAATTTCACGTAAAAATTGCTAAAATTCCAGTTGAAATTTTTTCAAAGTCCCTTAAAAATTTTCCAATTTTTGTCCCAATTCTTCCCATTCCCATTGAAACTTTTCAAATCCCTCTCAAAATTGTTGAAATTCTGTTGAAGCTTTTAAAATTCTCTCTAGAATTTTCAAAATCTATGTCCACATGTTTACAATTTCACGTCAAAAAATGCTAAAATTCCAGTTGAAATTTTTTCAAAGTCCCTGAAAAATTTTCCAATTTTTGTCCCAATTCTTCCCATTCCCATTGAAACTTTTCAAATCCCTCTCAAAATTGTTGAAATTCTGTTGAAGCTTTTAAAATTCTCTCTAGAATTTTCAAAATCCATGTCCACGTGTTTACAATTTCACGTAAAAAAATGCTAAAATTCCAGTTGAAATTTTTCCAAGTCCCTTAAAAATTTTCCAATTTTTGTCCCAATTCTTCCCATTCCCATTGAAACTTCTCAAATCCCTCTCAAAATTGTTGAAATTCTGTTGAAGCTTTTAAAATTCTCTCTAGAATTTTCAAAATCCATGTCCACATGTTTACAATTTCACGTCAAAAAATTGCTAAAATTCCAGTTGAAATTTTTTCAAAGTCCCTTAAAAATTTTCCAATTTTTGTCCCAATTCTTCCCATTCCCATTGAAACTTTTCAAATCCCTCTCAAAAGTGTTGAAATTCTGTTGAAGCTTTTAAAATTCTCTCTAGAATTTTCAAAATCCATGTCCACATGTTTACAATTTCACGTCAAAAAATGGCTAAAATTCCAGTTGAAATTTTTTCAATGTCCCTTCAAAATTTTCCAATTTTTGTCCCAATTCTTCCCATTCCCATTGAAACTTTTCAAATCCCTCTCAAAAGTGTTGAAATTCTGTTGAAGCTTTTAAAATTCTCTCTAGAATTTTCAAAATCCATGTCCACATGTTTACAATTTCACGTCAAAAAATGGCTAAAATTCCAGTTGAAATTTTTTCAAAGTCCCTTAAAAATTTTCCAATTTTTGTCCCAATTCTTCCCATTCCCATTGAAACTTTTCAAATCCCTCTCAAAACTGTTGAAATTCTCTTGAAGCTTTTAAAATTCTCTCTAGAATTTTCAAAATCCATGTCCACATGTTTACAATTTCACGTCAAAAAATTGCTAAAATTCCAGTTGAAATTTTTTCAAAGTCCCTTAAAAATGTTCCAATTTTTGTCCCAATTCTTCCCATTCCCATTGAAACTTTTCAAATCTCTCTCAAAATCGTTGAAATTCTGTTGAAGCTTTTAAAATTCTCTCTAGAATTTTCCAAATCCATGTCCACATGTTTACAATTTCACGTAAAAAAATTGCTAAAATTCCAGTTGAAATTTTTTCAAAGTCCCTTAAAAATTTTCCAATTTTTGTCCCAATTCTTCCCATTCCCATTGAAACTTTTCAAATCCCTCTCAAAAGTGTTGAAATTCTGTTGAAGCTTTTAAAATTCTCTCTAGAATTTTCAAAATCCATGTCCACATGTTTACAATTTCACGTCAAAAAATTGCTAAAATTCCAGTTGAAATTTTTTCAAAGTCCCTTAAAAATTTTCCAATTTTTGTCCCAATTCTTCCCATTCCCATTGAAACTTTTCAAATCCCTCTCAAAATTGTTGAAATTCTGTTGAAGCTTTTAAAATTCTCTCTAGAATTTTCAAAATCCATGTCCACATGTTTACAATTTCACGTAACAAAATGGCTAAAATTCCAGTTGAAATTTTTTCAAAGTCCCTTAAAAATTTTCCAATTTTTGTCCCAATTCTTCCCATTCCCATTGAAACTTTTCAAATCCCTCTCAAAATTGTTGAAATTCTGTTGAAGCTTTTAAAATTCTCTCTAGAATTTTCAAAATCCATGTCCACATGTTTACAATTTCACGTAAAAAAATGCTAAAATTCCAGTTGAAATTTTTTCAAAGTCCCTTCAAAATTTTCCAATTTTTGTCCCAATTCTTCCCATTCCCATTGAAACTTTTCAAATCCCTCTCAAAATTGTTGAAATTCTGTTGAAGCTTCTAAAATTCTCTCTAGAATTTTCAAAATCCATGTCCACATGTTTACAATTTCACGTCAAAAAATGGCTAAAATTCCAGTTGAAATTTTTTCAAAGTCCCTTAAAAATTTTCCCATTTTTGTCCCAATTCTTCCCATTCCCATTGAAACTTTTCAAATCCCTCTCAAAAGTGTTGAAATTCTGTTGAAGCTTTTAAAATTCTCTCTAGAATTTTCAAAATCCATGTCCACATGTTTACAATTTCACGTCAAAAAATGGCTAAAATTCCAGTTGAAATTTTTTCAAAGTCCCTTCAAAATTTTCCAATTTTTGTCCCAATTCTTCCCATTCCCATTGAAACTTTTCAAATCCCTCTCAAAACTGTTGAAATTCTCTTGAAGCTTTTAAAATTCTCTCTAGAATTTTCAAAATCCATGTCCACATGTTTACAATTTCACGTCAAAAAATTGCTAAAATTCCAGTTGAAATTTTTTCAAAGTCCCTTAAAAATTTTCCAATTTTTGTCCCAATTCTTCCCATTCCCATTGAAACTTTTCAAATCTCTCTCAAAATCGTTGAAATTCTGTTGAAGCTTTTAAAATTCTCTCTAGAATTTTCAAAATCCATGTCCACATGTTTACAATTTCACGTAAAAAAATTGCTAAAATTCCAGTTGAAATTTTTTCAAAGTCCCTTAAAAATTTTCCAATTTTTGTCCCAATTCTTCCCATTCCCATTGAAACTTTTCAAATCCCTCTCAAAAGTGTTGAAATTCTGTTGAAGCTTTTAAAATTCTCTCTAGAATTTTCAAAATCCATGTCCACATGTTTACAATTTCACGTCAAAAAATTGCTAAAATTCCAGTTGAAATTTTTTCAAAGTCCCTTAAAAATTTTCCAATTTTTGTCCCAATTCTTCCCATTCCCATTGAAACTTTTCAAATCCCTCTCAAAATTGTTGAAATTCTGTTGAAGCTTTTAAAATTCTCTCTAGAATTTTCAAAATCCATGTCCACATGTTTACAATTTCACGTAAAAAAATGGCTAAAATTCCAGTTGAAATTTTTTCAAAGTCCCTTAAAAAATTTTCCAATTTTTGTCCCAATTCTTCCCATTCCCATTGAAACTTTTCAAATCCCTCTCAAAATTGTTGAAATTCTGTTGAAGCTTTTAAAATTCTCTCTAGAATTTTCAAAATCCATGTCCACATGTTTACAATTTCACGTCAAAAAATGGCTAAAATTCCAGTTGAAATTTTTTCAAAGTCCCTTAAAAATTTTCCAATTTTTGTCCCAATTCTTCCCATTCCCATTGAAACTTTTCAAATCCCTCTCAAAATTGTTGAAATTCTGTTGAAGCTTTTAAAATTCTCTCTAGAATTTTCAAAATCCATGTCCACGTTTACAATTTCACGTCAAAAAATTGCTAAAATTCCAGTTGAAATTTCTTCAAAGTCCTTAAAAATTTTCCAATTTTTGTCCCAATTCTTCCCATTCCCATTGAAACTTTTCAAATCCCTCTCAAAATTGTTGAAATTCTGTTGAAGCTTTTAAAATTCTCTCTAGAATTTTCAAAATCCATGTCCACATGTTTACAATTTCACGTCAAAAAATTGCTAAAATTCCAGTTGAAATTTTTTCAAAGTCCCTTAAAAATTTTCCAATTTTTGTCCCAATTCTTCCCATTCCCATTGAAACTTTTCAAATCTCTCTCAAAATCGTTGAAATTCTGTTGAAGCTTTTAAAATTCTCTCTAGAATTTTCAAAATCCATGTCCACATGTTTACAATTTCACGTCAAAAAATGGCTAAAATTCCAGTTGAAATTTTTTCAAAGTCCCTTAAAAATTTTCCAATTTTTGTCCCAATTCTTCCCATTCCCATTGAAACTTTCAAATCCCTCTCAAAATTGTTGAAATTCTGTTGAAGCTTTTAAAATTCTCTCTAGAATTTTCAAAATCCATGTCCACATGTTTACAATTTCACGTCAAAAAATGGCTAAAATTCCAGTTGAAATTTTTTCAAAGTCCCTGAAAAATTTTCCAATTTTTGTCCCAATTCTTCCCATTCCCATTGAAACTTTTCAAATCCCTCTCAAAATTGTTGAAATTCTGTTGAAGCTTTTAAAATTCTCTCTAGAATTTTCAAAATCCATGTCCACATGTTTACAATTTCACGTCAAAAAATGGCTAAAATTCCAGTTGAAATTTTTTCAAAGTCCCTTAAAAATTTTCCAATTTTTGTCCCAATTCTTCCCATTCCCATTGAAACTTTTCAAATCCCTCTCAAAATTGTTGAAATTCTGTTGAAGCTTTTAAAATTCTCTCTAGAATTTTCAAAATCCATGTCCACATGTTTACAATTTCACGTCAAAAAATGGCTAAAATTCCAGTTGAAATTTTTTCAAAGTCCCTTAAAAATTTTCCAATTTTTGTCCCAATTCTTCCCATTCCCATTGAAACTTTTCAAATCCCTCTCAAAATTGTAGAAATTCTGTTGAAGCTTTTAAAATTCTCTCTAGAATTTTCAAAATCCATGTCCACATGTTTACAATTTCACGTCCAAAAAATGGCTAAAATTCCAGTTGAAATTTTTTCAAAGTCCCTGAAAAATTTTCCAATTTTGTCCCAATTCTTCCCATTCCCATTGAAACTTTACAAATCCCTCTCAAAATTGTTGAAATTCTGTTGAAGCTTTTAAAATTCTCTCTAGAATTTTCAAAATCCATGGCCACATGTTTACAATTTCACGTCAAAAAAAAGCTAAAATTCCAGTTGAAATTTTTTCAAAGTCCCTTCAAAATTTTCCAATTTTTGTCCCAATTCTTCCCATTCCCATTGAAACTTTTCAAATCCTCTCAAAATTGTTGAAATTCTGTTGAAGCTTTTAAAATTCTCTCTAGAATTTTCAAAATCCATGTCCACATGTTTACAATTTCACGTCAAAAAATGGCTAAAATTCCAGTTGAAATTTTTTCAAAGTCCCTTAAAAATGTTCCAATTTTTGTCCCAATTCTTCCCATTCCCATTGAAACTTTTCAAATCCCTCTCAAAATTGTTGAAATTCTGTTGAAGCTTTTAAAATTCTCTCTAGAATTTTCAAAATCCATGTCCACATGTTTACAATTTCACGTCAAAAAATGGCTAAAATTCCAGTTGAAATTTTTTCAAAGTCCCTTAAAAATTTTCCAATTTTTGTCCCAATTCTTCCCATTCCCATTGAAACTTTTCAAATCCCTCTCAAAAGTGTTGAAATTCTGTTGAAGCTTTTAAAATTCTCTCTAGAATTTTCAAAATCCATGTCCACATGTTTACAATTTCACGTCAAAAAATGGCTAAAATTCCAGTTGAAATTTTTTCAATGTCCCTTCAAAATTTTCCAATTTTTGTCCCAATTCTTCCCATTCCCATTGAAACTTTTCAAATCCCTCTCAAAAGTGTTGAAATTCTGTTGAAGCTTTTAAAATTCTCTCTAGAATTTTCAAAATCCATGTCCACATGTTTACAATTTCACGTCAAAAAATGGCTAAAATTCCAGTTGAAATTTTTTCAAAGTCCCTTAAAATTTTCCAATTTTTGTCCCAATTCTTCCCATTCCCATTGAAACTTTTCAAATCCCTCTCAAAACTGTTGAAATTCTCTTGAAGCTTTTAAAATTCTCTCTAGAATTTTCAAAATCCATGTCCACATGTTTACAATTTCACGTCAAAAAATTGCTAAAATTCCAGTTGAAATTTTTTCAAAGTCCCTTAAAAATGTTCCAATTTTTGTCCCAATTCTTCCCATTCCCATTGAAACTTTTCAAATCTCTCTCAAAATCGTTGAAATTCTGTTGAAGCTTTTAAAATTCTCTCTAGAATTTTCAAAATCCATGTCCACATGTTTACAATTTCACGTAAAAAATTGCTAAAATTCCAGTTGAAATTTTTTCAAAGTCCCTGAAAAATTTTCCAATTTTTGTCCCAATTCTTCCCATTCCCATTGAAACTTTTCAAATCCCTCTCAAAAGTGTTGAAATTCTGTTGAAGCTTTTAAAATTCTCTCTAGAATTTTCAAAATCCATGTCCACATGTTTACAATTTCACGTCAAAAAATTGCTAAAATTCCAGTTGAAATTTTTTCAAAGTCCCTTAAAAATTTTCCAATTTTTGTCCCAATTCTTCCCATTCCCATTGAAACTTTTCAAATCCCTCTCAAAATTGTTGAAATTCTGTTGAAGCTTTTAAAATTCTCTCTAGAATTTTCAAAATCCATGTCCACATGTTTACAATTTCACGTAACAAAATGGCTAAAATTCAGTTGAAATTTTTTCAAAGTCCCTTAAAAATTTTCCAATTTTTGTCCCAATTCTTCCCATTCCCATTGAAACTTTTCAAATCCCTCTCAAAATTGTTGAAATTCTGTTGAAGCTTTTAAAATTCTCTCTAGAATTTTCAAAATCCATGTCCACATGTTTACAATTTCACGTAAAAAAATGCTAAAATTCCAGTTGAAATTTTTCAAAGTCCCTTCAAAATTTTCCAATTTTTGTCCCAATTCTTCCCATTCCCATTGAAACTTTTCAAATCCCTCTCAAAATTGTTGAAATTCTCTTGAAGCTTCTAAAATTCTCTCTAGAATTTTCAAAATCCATGTCCACATGTTTACAATTTCACGTCAAAAAATGGCTAAAATTCCAGTTGAAGTTGAAATTTTTTCAAAGTCCCTTAAAAATTTTCCCATTTTTGTCCCAATTCTTCCCATTCCCATTGAAACTTTTCAAATCCCTCTCAAAAGTGTTGAAATTCTGTTGAAGCTTTTAAAATTCTCTCTAGAATTTTCAAAATCCATGTCCACATGTTTACAATTTCACGTCAAAAAATGGCTAAAATTCCAGTTGAAATTTTTTCAAAGTCCCTTCAAAATTTCCAATTTTTGTCCCAATTCTTCCCATTCCCATTGAAACTTTTCAAATCCCTCTCAAAACTGTTGAAATTCTCTTGAAGCTTTTAAAATTCTCTCTAGAATTTTCAAAATCCATGTCCACATGTTTACAATTTCACGTCAAAAAATTGCTAAAATTCCAGTTGAAATTTTTTCAAAGTCCCTGAAAAATTTTCCAATTTTTGTCCCAATTCTTCCCATTCCCATTGAAACTTTTCAAATCTCTCTCAAAATCGTTGAAATTCTGTTGAAGCTTTTAAAATTCTCTCTAGAATTTTCAAAATCCATGTCCACATGTTTACAATTTCACGTAAAAAAATTGCTAAAATTCCAGTTGAAATTTTTTCAAAGTCCCTTAAAAATTTTCCAATTTTTGTCCCAATTCTTCCCATTCCCATTGAAACTTTTCAAATCCCTCTCAAAAGTGTTGAAATTCTGTTGAAGCTTTTAAAATTCTCTCTAGAATTTTCAAAATCCATGTCCACATGTTTACAATTTCACGTCAAAAAATTGCTAAAATTCCAGTTGAAATTTTTTCAAAGTCCCTTAAAAATTTTCCAATTTTTGTCCCAATTCTTCCCATTCCCATTGAAACTTTTCAAATCCCTCTCAAAATTGTTGAAATTCTGTTGAAGCTTTTAAAATTCTCTCTAGAATTTTCAAAATCCATGTCCACATGTTTACAATTTCACGTAAAAAAATGGCTAAAATTCCAGTTGAAATTTTTTCAAAGTCCCTTAAAAATTTTCCAATTTTTGTCCCAATTCTTCCCATTCCCATTGAAACTTTTCAAATCCCTCTCAAAATTGTTGAAATTCTGTTGAAGCTTTTAAAATTCTCTCTAGAATTTTCAAAATCCATGTCCACATGTTTACAATTTCACGTCAAAAAATGGCTAAAATTCCAGTTGAAATTTTTTCAAAGTCCCTTAAAAATTTTCCCATTTTTGTCCCAATTCTTCCCATTCCCATTGAAACTTTTCAAATCCCTCTCAAAATTGTTGAAATTCTGTTGAAGCTTTTAAAATTCTCTCTAGAATTTTCAAAATCCATGTCCACGTTTACAATTTCACGTCAAAAAATTGCTAAAATTCCAGTTGAAATTTCTTCAAAGTCCCTTAAAAATTTTCCAATTTTTGTCCCAATTCTTCCCATTCCCATTGAAACTTTTCAAATCCCTCTCAAAATTGTTGAAATTCTGTTGAAGCTTTTAAAATTCTCTCTAGAATTTTCAAAATCCATGTCCACATGTTTACAATTTCACGTCAAAAAATTGCTAAAATTCCAGTTGAAATTTTTTCAAAGTCCCTTAAAAATTTTCCAATTTTTGTCCCAATTCTTCCCATTCCCATTGAAACTTTTCAAATCTCTCTCAAAATCGTTGAAATTCTGTTGAAGCTTTTAAAATTCTCTCTAGAATTTTCAAAATCCATGTCCACATGTTTACAATTTCACGTCAAAAAATGGCTAAAATTCCAGTTGAAATTTTTTCAAAGTCCCTTAAAAATTTTCCAATTTTTGTCCCAATTCTTCCCATTCCCATTGAAACTTTTCAAATCCCTCTCAAAATTGTTGAAATTCTGTTGAAGCTTTTAAAATTCTCTCTAGAATTTTCAAAATCCATGTCCACATGTTTACAATTTCACGTCAAAAAATGGCTAAAATTCCAGTTGAAATTTTTTCAAAGTCCCTGAAAAATTTTCCAATTTTTGTCCCAATTCTTCCCATTCCCATTGAAACTTTTCAAATCCCTCTCAAAATTGTTGAAATTCTGTTGAAGCTTTTAAAATTCTCTCTAGAATTTTCAAAATCCATGTCCACATGTTTACAATTTCACGTCAAAAAATGGCTAAAATTCCAGTTGAAATTTTTTCAAAGTCCCTTAAAAATTTTCCAATTTTTGTCCCAATTCTTCCCATTCCCATTGAAACTTTTCAAATCCCTCTCAAAATTGTTGAAATTCTGTTGAAGCTTTTAAAATTCTCTCTAGAATTTTCAAAATCCATGTCCACATGTTTACAATTTCACGTCAAAAAATGGCTAAAATTCCAGTTGAAATTTTTTCAAAGTCCCTTAAAAATTTTCCAATTTTTGTCCCAATTCTTCCCATTCCCATTGAAACTTTTCAAATCCCTCTCAAAATTGTAGAAATTCTGTTGAAGCTTTTAAAATTCTCTCTAGAATTTTCAAAATCCATGTCCACATGTTTACAATTTCACGTCAAAAAATGGCTAAAATTCCAGTTGAAATTTTTTCAAAGTCCCTGAAAAATTTTCCAATTTTTGTCCCAATTCTTCCCATTCCCATTGAAACTTTACAAATCCCTCTCAAAATTGTTGAAATTCTGTTGAAGCTTTTAAAATTCTCTCTAGAATTTTCAAAATCCATGGCCACATGTTTACAATTTCACGTCAAAAAAAAAGCTAAAATTCCAGTTGAAATTTTTTCAAAGTCCCTTCAAAATTTTCCAATTTTTGTCCCAATTCTTCCCATTCCCATTGAAACTTTTCAAATCCCTCTCAAAATTGTTGAAATTCTGTTGAAGCTTTTAAAATTCTCTCTAGAATTTTCAAAATCCATGTCCACATGTTTACAATTTCACGTCAAAAAATGGCTAAAATTCCAGTTGAAATTTTTTCAAAGTCCCTTAAAAATGTTCCAATTTTTGTCCCAATTCTTCCCATTCCCATTGAAACTTTTCAAATCCCTCTCAAAATTGTTGAAATTCTGTTGAAGCTTTTAAAATTCTCTCTAGAATTTTCAAAATCCATGTCCACATGTTTACAATTTCACGTCAAAAAATGGCTAAAATTCCAGTTGAAATTTTTTCAAAGTCCCTTAAAAATGTTCCAATTTTTGTCCCAATTCTTCCCATTCCCATTGAAACTTTTCAAATCCCTCTCAAAATTGTTGAAATTCTGTTGAAGCTTTTAAAATTCTCTCTAGAATTTTCAAAATCCATGTCCACATGTTTACAATTTCACGTCAAAAAATGGCTAAAATTCCAGTTGAAATTTTTCAAAGTCCCTTAAAAATTTTCCAATTTTTGTCCCAATTCTTCCCATTCCCATTGAAACTTTTCAAATTCCTCTCAAAATTGTTGAAATTCTCTTGAAGCTTTTAAAATTCTCTCTAGAATTTTCAAAATCCATGGCCACATGTTTACAATTTCACGTCAAAAAATGGCTAAAATTCCAGTTGAAATTTTTTCAAAGTCCCTTCAAAATTTTCCAATTTTTGTCCCAATTCTTCCCATTCCCATTGAAACTTTTCAAATCCCTCTCAAAATTGTTGAAATTCTGTTGAAGCTTTTAAAATTCTCTCTAGAATTTTCAAAATCCATGTCCACATGTTTACAATTTCACGTCAAAAAATTGCTAAAATTCCAGTTGAAATTTTTTCAAAGTCCCTTAAAAATTTTCCAATTTTTGTCCCAATTCTTCCCATTCCCATTGAAACTTTTCAAATCCCTCTCAAAATTGTTGAAATTCTGTTGAAGCTTTTAAAATTCTCTCTAGAATTTTCAAAATCCATGTCCACATGTTTACAATTTCACGTAAAAATTGCTAAAATTCCAGTTGAAATTTTTTCAAAGTCCCTTAAAAATTTTCCAATTTTTGTCCCAATTCTTCCCATTCCCATTGAAACTTTTCAAATCCCTCTCAAAATTGTTGAAATTCTGTTGAAGCTTTTAAAATTCTCTCTAGAATTTTCAAAATCTATGTCCACATGTTTACAATTTCACGTCAAAAAATGGCTAAAATTCCAGTTGAAATTTTTTCAAAGTCCCTGAAAAATTTTCCAATTTTTGTCCCAATTCTTCCCATTCCCATTGAAACTTTTCAAATCCCTCTCAAAATTGTTGAAATTCTGTTGAAGCTTTTAAAATTCTCTCTAGAATTCTCAAAATCCATGTCCACGTGTTTACAATTTCACGTAAAAAAATGCTAAAATTCCAGTTGAAATTTTTCCAAGTCCCTTAAAAATTTTCCAATTTTTGTCCCAATTCTTCCCATTCCCATTGAAACTTCTCAAATCCCTCTCAAAATTGTTGAAATTCTGTTGAAGCTTTTAAAATTCTCTCTAGAATTTTCAAAATCCATGTCCACATGTTTACAATTTCACGTCAAAAAATTGCTAAAATTCCAGTTGAAATTTTTTCAAAGTCCTTAAAAATTTTCCAATTTTTGTCCCAATTCTTCCCATTCCCATTGAAACTTTTCAAATCCCTCTCAAAAGTGTTGAAATTCTGTTGAAGCTTTTAAAATTCTCTCTAGAATTTTCAAAATCCATGTCCACATGTTTACAATTTCACGTCAAAAAATGGCTAAAATTCCAGTTGAAATTTTTTCAATGTCCCTTCAAAATTTTCCAATTTTTGTCCCAATTCTTCCCATTCCCATTGAAACTTTTCAAATCCCTCTCAAAAGTGTTGAAATTCTGTTGAAGCTTTTAAAATTCTCTCTAGAATTTTCAAAATCCATGTCCACATGTTTACAATTTCACGTCAAAAAATGGCTAAAATTCCAGTTGAAATTTTTTCAAAGTCCCTTAAAAATTTTCCAATTTTTGTCCCAATTCTTCCCATTCCCATTGAAACTTTTCAAATCCCTCTCAAAATTGTTGAAATTCTGTTGAAGCTTTTAAAATTCTCTCTAGAATTTTCAAAATCCATGTCCACATGTTTACAATTTCACGTAAAAAAATGGCTAAAATTCCAGTTGAAATTTTTTCAAAGTCCCTTCAAAATTTTCCAATTTTTGTCCCAATTCTTCCCATTCCCATTGAAACTTTTCAAATCCCTCTCAAAATTGTTGAAATTCTCTTGAAGCTTTTAAAATTCTCTCTAGAATTTTCAAAATCTATGTCCACATGTTTACAATTTCACGTCAAAAAATTGCTAAAATTCCAGTTGAAATTTTTTCAAAGTCCCTTAAAATTTTCCAATTTTTGTCCCAATTCTTCCCATTCCCATTGAAACTTTTCAAATCCCTCTCAAAATTGTTGAAATTCTGTTGAAGCTTTTAAAATTCTCTCTAGAATTTTCAAAATCCATGTCCACATGTTTACAATTTCACGTAAAAATTGCTAAAATTCCAGTTGAAATTTTTTCAAAGTCCCTTAAAAATTTTCCAATTTTTGTCCCAATTCTTCCCATTCCCATTGAAACTTTTCAAATCCCTCTCAAAATTGTTGAAATTCTGTTGAAGCTTTTAAAATTCTCTCTAGAATTTTCAAAATCTATGTCCACATGTTTACAATTTCACGTCAAAAAATGGCTAAAATTCCAGTTGAAATTTTTTCAAAGTCCCTGAAAAATTTTCCAATTTTTGTCCCAATTCTTCCCATTCCCATTGAAACTTTTCAAATCCCTCTCAAAATTGTTGAAATTCTGTTGAAGCTTTTAAAATTCTCTCTAGAATTCTCAAAATCCATGTCCACGTGTTTACAATTTCACGTAAAAAAATGCTAAAATTCCAGTTGAAATTTTTCCAAGTCCCTTAAAAATTTTCCAATTTTTGTCCCAATTCTTCCCATTCCCATTGAAACTTCTCAAATCCCTCTCAAAATTGTTGAAATTCTGTTGAAGCTTTTAAAATTCTCTCTAGAATTTTCAAAATCCATGTCCACATGTTTACAATTTCACGTCAAAAAATTGCTAAAATTCCAGTTGAAATTTTTTCAAAGTCCCTTAAAAATTTTCCAATTTTTGTCCCAATTCTTCCCATTCCCATTGAAACTTTTCAAATCCCTCTCAAAAGTGTTGAAATTCTGTTGAAGCTTTTAAAATTCTCTCTAGAATTTTCAAAATCCATGTCCACATGTTTACAATTTCACGTCAAAAAATGGCTAAAATTCCAGTTGAAATTTTTTCAATGTCCCTTCAAAATTTTCCAATTTTTGTCCCAATTCTTCCCATTCCCATTGAAACTTTTCAAATCCCTCTCAAAAGTGTTGAAATTCTGTTGAAGCTTTTAAAATTCTCTCTAGAATTTTCAAAATCCATGTCACATGTTTACAATTTCACGTCAAAAAATGGCTAAAATTCCAGTTGAAATTTTTTCAAAGTCCCTTAAAAATTTTCCAATTTTTGTCCCAATTCTTCCCATTCCCATTGAAACTTTTCAAATCCCTCTCAAAACTGTTGAAATTCTCTTGAAGCTTTTAAAATTCTCTCTAGAATTTTCAAAATCCATGTCCACATGTTTACAATTTCACGTCAAAAAATTGCTAAAATTCCAGTTGAAATTTTTTCAAAGTCCCTTAAAAATGTTCCAATTTTTGTCCCAATTCTTCCCATTCCCATTGAAACTTTTCAAATCTCTCTCAAAATCGTTGAAATTCTGTTGAAGCTTTTAAAATTCTCTCTAGAATTTTCCAAATCCATGTCCACATGTTTACAATTTCACGTAAAAAAATTGCTAAAATTCCAGTTGAAATTTTTTCAAAGTCCCTTAAAAATTTTCCAATTTTTGTCCCAATTCTTCCCATTCCCATTGAAACTTTTCAAATCCCTCTCAAAACTGTTGAAATTCTCTTGAAGCTTTTAAAATTCTCTCTAGAATTTTCAAAATCCATGTCCACATGTTTACAATTTCACGTCAAAAAATGGCTAAAATTCCAGTTGAAATTTTTTCAAAGTCCCTTAAAAATTTTCCAATTTTTGTCCCAATTCTTCCCATTCCCATTGAAACTTTTCAAATCCCTCTCAAAATTGTTGAAATTCTGTTGAAGCTTTTAAAATTCTCTCTAGAATTTTCAAAATCCATGTCCACATGTTTACAATTTCACGTCAAAAAATGGCTAAAATTCCAGTTGAAATTTTTTCAAAGTCCCTGAAAAATTTTCCAATTTTTGTCCCAATTCTTCCCATTCCCATTGAAACTTTTCAAATCCCTCTCAAAATTGTTGAAATTCTGTTGAAGCTTTTAAAATTCTCTCTAGAATTTTCAAAATCCATGTCCACATGTTTACAATTTCACGTCAAAAAATGGCTAAAATTCCAGTTGAAATTTTTTCAAAGTCCCTTAAAAATTTTCCCATTTTTGTCCCAATTCTTCCCATTCCCATTGAAACTTTTCAAATCCCTCTCAAAATTGTTGAAATTCTGTTGAAGCTTTTAAAATTCTCTCTAGAATTTTCAAAATCCATGTCCACGTTTACAATTTCACGTCAAAAAATTGCTAAAATTCCAGTTGAAATTTCTTCAAAGTCCCTTAAAAATTTTCCAATTTTTGTCCCAATTCTTCCCATTCCCATTGAAACTTTTCAAATCCCTCTCAAAATTGTTGAAATTCTGTTGAAGCTTTTAAAATTCTCTCTAGAATTTTCAAAATCCATGTCCACATGTTTACAATTTCACGTCAAAAAATGGCTAAAATTCCAGTTGAAATTTTTTCAAAGTCCCTTCAAAATTTTCCAATTTTTGTCCCAATTCTTCCCATTCCCATTGAAACTTTTCAAATCCCTCTCAAAATTGTTGAAATTCTCTTGAAGCTTCTAAAATTCTCTCTAGAATTTTCAAAATCCATGTCCACATGTTTACAATTTCACGTCAAAAAATGGCTAAAATTCCAGTTGAAATTTTTTCAAAGTCCCTTAAAAATTTTCCCATTTTTGTCCCAATTCTTCCCATTCCCATTGAAACTTTTCAAATCCCTCTCAAAAGTGTTGAAATTCTGTTGAAGCTTTTAAAATTCTCTCTAGAATTTTCAAAATCCATGTCCACATGTTTACAATTTCACGTCAAAAAATGGCTAAAATTCCAGTTGAAATTTTTTCAAAGTCCCTTCAAAATTTTCCAATTTTTGTCCCAATTCTTCCCATTCCCATTGAAACTTTTCAAATCCCTCTCAAAAGTGTTGAAATTCTGTTGAAGCTTTTAAAATTCTCTCTAGAATTTTCAAAATCCATGTCCACATGTTTACAATTTCACGTCAAAAAATTGCTAAAATTCCAGTTGAAATTTTTTCAAAGTCCCTTAAAAATTTTCCAATTTTTGTCCCAATTCTTCCCATTCCCATTGAAACTTTTCAAATCCCTCTCAAAATTGTTGAAATTCTGTTGAAGCTTTTAAAATTCTCTCTAGAATTTTCAAAATCCATGTCCACATGTTTACAATTTCACGTAAAAAAATGGCTAAAATTCCAGTTGAAATTTTTTCAAAGTCCCTTAAAAATTTTCCAATTTTTGTCCCAATTCTTCCCATTCCCATTGAAACTTTTCAAATCCCTCTCAAAATTGTTGAAATTCTGTTGAAGCTTTTAAAATTCTCTCTAGAATTTTCAAAATCCATGTCCACATGTTTACAATTTCACGTCAAAAAATGGCTAAAATTCCAGTTGAAATTTTTTCAAAGTCCCTTAAAAATTTTCCCATTTTTGTCCCAATTCTTCCCATTCCCATTGAAACTTTTCAAATCCCTCTCAAAATTGTTGAAATTCTCTTGAAGCTTTTAAAATTCTCTCTAGAATTTTCAAAATCCATGTCCACGTTTACAATTTCACGTCAAAAAATTGCTAAAATTCCAGTTGAAATTTCTTCAAAGTCCCTTAAAAATTTTCCAATTTTTGTCCCAATTCTTCCCATTCCCATTGAAACTTTTCAAATCCCTCTCAAAATTGTTGAAATTCTGTTGAAGCTTTTAAAATTCTCTCTAGAATTTTCAAAATCCATGTCCACATGTTTACAATTTCACGTCAAAAAATGGCTAAAATTCCAGTTGAAATTTTTTCAAAGTCCCTTAAAAATGTTCCAATTTTTGTCCCAATTCTTCCCATTCCCATTGAAACTTTTCAAATCTCTCTCAAAATCGTTGAAATTCTGTTGAAGCTTTTAAAATTCTCTCTAGAATTTTCAAAATCCATGTCCACATGTTTACAATTTCACGTCAAAAAATGGCTAAAATTCCAGTTGAAATTTTTTCAAAGTCCCTGAAAAATTTTCCAATTTTTGTCCCAATTCTTCCCATTCCCATTGAAACTTTTCAAATCCCTCTCAAAATTGTTGAAATTCTGTTGAAGCTTTTAAAATTCTCTCTAGAATTTTCAAAATCCATGTCCACATGTTTACAATTTCACGTCAAAAAATGGCTAAAATTCCAGTTGAAATTTTTTCAAAGTCCCTGAAAAATTTTCCAATTTTTGTCCCAATTCTTCCCATTCCCATTGAAACTTTTCAAATCCCTCTCAAAATTGTTGAAATTCTGTTGAAGCTTTTAAAATTCTCTCTAGAATTTTCAAAATCCATGTCCACATGTTTACAATTTCACGTCAAAAAATGGCTAAAATTCCAGTTGAAATTTTTTCAAAGTCCCTTAAAAATTTTCCAATTTTTGTCCCAATTCTTCCCATTCCCATTGAAACTTTTCAAATCCCTCTCAAAATTGTTGAAATTCTGTTGAAGCTTTTAAAATTCTCTCTAGAATTTTCAAAATCCATGTCCACATGTTTACAATTTCACG